>NC_083430.1:10376908-10444407 GCF_020745735.1 Hemiscyllium ocellatum | reverse complement strand
CCCCCCCCCCCCCTCTCCACCGACCCCCCCTCCCCCACCGACCCCCCCTCCCCCCTGTCTCTCTCTCTCTCCGGCCACTGTACAGCTTGGCTCACTCCACACCCTCATTCCCGAGGCCACCCCTAAGCCCACTTCCCCAGAGTTTTGACACCGCCCATGTTCCCCCATCCCAGGCTCAGCCCGGCGTCCACACGTCTGCATTTACACAAGTCTGTGGTAAACGAAGCTAACCAAAAAATAACGGAATGCTTTCTGAAACAGTTATACCCACCGGATGCAGCAGAAATGCTGTTAATTGTTAAGCATTCCGCATCAACTAGTTTTGACAATAGTTGGAATTAATTAGCTAGATTGCCGAATATCAAATTCGCTGGTATGTATTGGTTAGATTTGGGGAGGTGTGATTGAGTGTCCCCCTCGTCACAATTACCCCTCCACCCTAAAGCCCAGGGAGGAACTTATAATTGCCATTTGTTTTTCTTCTAGAACTCAACACATTCTATTATGGCATCAAAGTATTTAATTTTCTTGTTGTCTGAAAGCATTTTTAGATTAGACTCCCTACAGTGTGGAAACAGGCACTTCGACCCAACATGTCCACATCAACCCTCCGAAAAGTAACCCACCCAAAACCATTCCCCTCTGACTAACGCACCCAGCACTATTGACAATTTAGCATGGCCAATTCACCTGACCCGCACATCTTTGGACTGTGGGAGGAAACCAGAGCACCCGGAGGAAACCCGCACAGACACGGGGAGAATGTGCAAACTCCACACAGACAGTCGCCTAAGAGTGGAATTGAACCTAGGACCCTGGTGCTACGAGGCAACAGGGATAACCACAGAACCACCGTGCCAGCCCATGATTATCGTTTGTATGTGACATTCAATATTTGATATTGATTTCTATGAATCAGATTTATGTCCTCACAATTATGACAATTGCTTTGTACTCTTAATTTTGGTATAATTCTGATCATTGTTCATAGTTTTTAATGAAAGTAAAAGTTTGTTGCACTTTGGAAAAATAGTCCAGGGAGGGTGAAAGCTCAGAGCCTCACTTTCCCAGACCTGCAGCCGCCCTCTGTATTTCTACATCCTCAAGAGGATATATACGCTCAACAAATTCTCTACTGCATCGGACATAAAAGAACATAGGTTAAACAAACTTTCATGTACTTCCTTCCATACACAGGTATCCTCGAACCTTCCAGAACCATCTCCTGAAGTCTGGATACGCCCAAACGCCGGGGCAAACAATGATGCCATTTCGCCCCTGATACCTTCCCCTCCATGGCCGCAGCCACTGACGATGACACCACCCCTACCATCGCTGTCCACTCAAACATCCCCAGGATCACCCTCCACCCAACCACCTCCGCCATCACCGTCCTCCCAACCACCTCCACCATCACCATCCACTCAACCATCTCCACCCTCACCATCCACCTAACCACCTCCGCCACCGCCGTCCAATCAAGCACCCCTGCCATCACCGTCCACCCAACCACCTCCACCACCGCCCTCCACCCAACCACCGCTGCCATCACCCTCCAGACAACCACCGCCGTCCACCCATCCACCCCAACCATCACCCTCCATCCAACCACCTTCGCCATCGCCCTCCACCCAACCACCTCCGCCATTGCCCTCCACCCAACCACCTCCACCATCACCGTCCACCCATCCACCTGGACACTGCGTGCTGGCCTGTTACCTGCCCTTGACCCCTTTATTTCCAACTGCCACCATGACATCGACTGGCTCAACCCTTCCCCCACTCCAACCTCCTGCCCTCACAACACACAGCCATCCACTTCTCTGCTCCAGCCCCAACCTCACCATCAAACGCACAGACAAGGGGGGGGGCGGGTGCAGTAGTAGTCTGGCGCACCGACCTGTACCCCGCTGAAGCCAGGCACCAATTGGCCAACACCTTCTCCTACTGCCCCCTTGATCACAACCTCACCTCCCATCACCAAACCATCCATCTCCCAGACAATCCACAACCTCATCACCTCTGGGCTCAAAGTATCCAGTCCCAACAACATCCTTGTAAATCTTTTGTGCACCCTCTCAAGTTGAACAACATCTTTCCTGTAGAATTGTAAACAGTGTTCTAGAGGTGCCCCTCCCCCCCACCACTCCAACACCAGCATCTCCAAATCATTCTAAACATGGCCCCACTAATGTCCTGGACAGCTGAAACATATCCTACTGCAGTCAGGCGGGAGTGTGGGGGATAATTAAAAAAAACAGAAGATTCACAAAAAAAACAGGAGTGTCTCACACAGCATTGCCTTTTGTGAAGGGCACTGCTTGTCACTGGCCTCTCGGGTGTTTTCCTATCTTCCTGGTGGTGGAAATTTAATAAAAGATTCGTACACCTTGTGTCTCTCACTGTGTCTCACACCATGGGTGCTGGGGAAAAGATAAGCATTACCGCAGTTAGGTGGGTAGTGTGGGGGTTAAAAAAGACAAAAAAAAATCCAGGAAAGAAAAGAAAAAAGAAAAGAAAAAAAAAATGGCATGCCAAGTCCCACACTCAATGTTCTGACCAATGAAGGCAAGTGTGCCCAATGCCTTCTTCACCACCCTGCCAACCCGCAGCTTCATTTTCATGGAACCGTGTACCTCCACTGCTTGGTCTCGTCATTCGGCAACACCCCCAGGACCCTTTCATGAATTCAGAAGGGTCAGCTAGCTCGGCTCAGAACATTAGTCTGCTCATTCTCCTTGGATGCTGTCTGACCCGCTGGGATCTCCAGCATTTGTTGTTTCCAGTTTGGATTCCAGCATCCGCAGTAATTTGCTCCGACTGCCTGTCTAAGTCCTGGCCTGGCCTGCCTGACCAAAATGCAACACTTCACATTCATCGAAATGAAAGTCCGTCAGCCATTCCTTGAATTATTGCCCCACCTGATCAAGCTCTCGTACCCTGGGGCAATCTCCTTCACTGTCCACTGCCTCATTTATTGTGGTGTCATGTGCAAACTTACTAACCATGTGCAAGCTAATTGCATCATAGATGAAGAACTTGAGTAAAATAGTATGATATACAGTGAGACACAGTGCCCTGCTTCAGTGTGATATACAGTTAGATACAGTGTCCTGTGTCTGTGTGATATACAGTGAGATACAGTGCCCTGTGTGAGTGTGATATACAGTTAGATAGTGTCCTGTGTCTGTGTGATATACAGTGAGATACAGTGTCCACTGTGAGTGTAGTATACAGTTGGATGCAGTGTCCTGTGTGTGTGATATACAGTTTTATTCAGTGTCCTGTGTCAGTATAATATACAGTTAGATACAGTGTCCTATGTCAGTGTGATATACAATTAGACACAGTGCCCTGTGTGAGTGTGATGTACAGTTTGATAGTGTCCTGTAAGAGTGTGAGATACAGTTAGATACAGTGTCCTGTATCAGTGTGATATACAATTAGATGCACTGCCTTGTGTGAGTGTGATATACAGTTGGATAGTGTCCTATGTCAGTGTGATATACAGTTAGACACAGTGTCCTGTGTGAGTGTGAAATACAGTTAGATACAGTGTCCTCTGCAAGTATGATATACAATGAGACACAGTGTCCTGTGTCAGTGTGATATACAGTGAGATAAAGTGTCCTACGTCAGTGTGATATACAGTTAGACACAGTGTCCTGTGTGAGTATGAAATACAGTTGATACAGTGTCCTGTTTCAATGTGATATACAGTGAGACGCAATGTCCTGTGTGAGTGTGATATACAGTTAGATAGTGTCCAGTGTGTGACATACAGTTAGATACAGTGTCCTGTGTCTGTGTGATATACAGTGAGATATAGTGTCCACTGTGAGTGTAATATACAGTTAGATGCAGTGTCCTGTGTGTGTGATATACAGGTTTATTCAGTGTCCTGTGTCAGTATGATATACAGTTAGATAGACTGCCCTGTATGTGATATACAGTTATATACAGTGTCCTATGTCAGTGTGATATATAATTAGACACAGTGCCCTGTGTGAGTGTGATATACAGTTAGATGTGTGTGTGAGATACAGTTAGATACATTGTCCTGTATCAGTGTGATATACAATTAGATGCATCAGTGTGATATACAGTGAGAAACAGTGTCCTGTGTCAGTGTGATATACAGTGAGATACAGTGCCCTGTATGAGTGTGACATACAGTTAGATACAGTGTCCTGTGTCTGTGTGATATACAGTGAGGTACAGTGTCCACTGTGAGTGTAATATACAGTTGAATGCAGTGTCCTGTGTGTGTGATATACAGGTTTATTCAGTGTCCTGTGTCAGTATGATATACAGTTAGATAGACCGCCCTGTATGTGATATACAGTGTCCTATGTCAGTGTGATGTACAATTAGACACAGTGCCCTGTGTGAGTGTGATATACAGTTGGATAGTGTTCTATGTGAGTGTGATATACAGTTAGACACAGTGTCCTATGTGAGTGTGAATTACAGTTAGATGCAGTGTCCTCTGCGAGTGTGATATACATTGAGACACAGTGTCCTGTGTCAGCGTGATATACAGTGAGAAACAGTGTCCTGTGTCAGTGTGATATACAGTGAGACACAGTGTCCTGTGTGAGTGTTATATACAGTTAGATAGTGTCCTCTGTGAATGTGATATACAGTGAGACACAGTGTCCTCTGTGAGTGTGATATACAGTTAGATACAGTGTTCTCTGCAAGTGTGACATACAATGAAATATAGTGCCCTGTGTCAGTGTGTTTTCCAGTGAGATACAGTGTCCTATGTGTGTGATATACTGTGAGATACAGTGTCCTGAGTGTGTGATATACAGTTAGATACACTGCCCTCTATGAGTGTGACCTACAGATGGATAGTGTCCTGTGTCAGTGTGATATACAGTTGGACACAGTGTCCTGTGTCAGTGTGATATATAATGAGACACAGTGTCTTGTGTGAGTGTGATATATAATTAGATATAGTGTCCTGTGTATGATATACAGTGAAACACTGTGACCTGTGTGAGTGTGATATACAGTTAGATACAGTGTCTTGTGTGAGTGTGAGATGCAGTTAGATAGAGTGTCCGGTGTCAGTGTAAAATACAGTTAGATACAGTATCCTGTGTGAGTTTAATGTACAGCTAGATCCAGTGTCCTGTGTCTGTGTGAGTGTGATATATAGTAAAACACAGTAGCCTGTATGAGTGTGAGATACAGTTAGATACAGTGTCCTGTATCAGTGTGATATACAGTTAGATGCACTGCCTTGTGTATGTGATGTACAGTTGGATAGTGTCCTATGTCAGTGTGATATACAGTTAGACACAATGTCCTGTGTGAGTATGAAATACAGTTAGTGTCCTCTGCGAGGGTGATATACAGTGAGACACAGTGTCCTGCATCAGTGTGATATACAGTGAGATACAGTGTCCTGTGTGTGAAATACAGTTAGATACAGTGTCCTCTGCGAGTGTGATATGCACTGAGACACAGTGTCCTCTGTGAGTGTGATTTACAGTTATATTCAATGACCTGTGTCAGTGTGATATACAGTTAGATATAGTGTCCCCTGTGAGTGTGATATACAGTTAGGTGCAGTGCCCTGTGTGAGTGTGATATACAGTTAGATACAGTGCCCTGTGTGAGTGTGATAAACAGTTAGATGCATTGCCCTGTGTGAGTGTGATATACAGTGAGTCACAGTGTCCTACATGAGTGTTGTATACAGTTAGATTCAGTATCCTCTTGAGTGTGATATACAGTTGGACACAGTGTCCTGTGTCAGTGTGAGTGTGATATATAGTAAAACACAGTGGCCTGTATGAGTGTGATTTACAGTTATATTCAATGTCCTGTGTAAGTGTGATATACAGTTAGATATAGTGTCCCCTGTGAGTGTGATATACAGTTAGATACAGTGAATTGTGTGAGTGTGATATACAGCTAGATACAGTGTCCTGTGTTTGTGTGAGTGTGATATACAGTAAAACACAGTGGCCTGTATGAGTGTGATTTACAGTGAGATATAGTGTCCTGTGTGTGAGATACAGTTAGGCACAGTGTCCTGTATCAGTGTGATATACAGTTAGATGCATTGCCCTGTGTGAGTGTGATATACAGTGAGTCACAGTGTCCTACATGAGTGTTGTATACAGTTAGATTCAGTGTCCTCTTGAGTGTGATATACAGTTGGACACAGTGTCCTGTGTCAGTGTGATATATAGAATCATAGAGATGTACAGCCTGGAAATAGACCCCTCGGTCCAACCCGTCCATGCCGACCAGATATCCCAACCCAATCTAGTCCCACCTGCCACACCCGGCCCATATCCCTCCAAACCCTTCCTATTCATATACCCATCCAAATGCCTCTTAAATGTTGCAATTGTACCAGCCTCCACCACATCCTCTGGCAGCTCATTCCATACCCGTACCACCCTCTGTGTGAAAAAGTTGCCCCTTAGGTCACTTTTATATCTTTCCCCTCTCACCCTAAACCTATGCCCTCTAGTTTTGGACTCCCTGACCCCAGGGAAAAAAACTTTGTCTATTTATCCTTTCCATGCCCTTCATAATTTTATAAACCTCTATAAGGTCACCCCTCAGCCTCTGACGCTCCAGGGAAAACAGCCCCAGCCTGTTCAGCTTCTCCCTGTAGCTCAGATCCTCCAACCCTGGCAACATTCTTGTAAATCTTTTCTGAACCCTTTCAAGTTTCACAACATCTTTCCGATAGGAAGGAGACTAGAATTGCACACAATGTTCCAACAGTGGCCTAACCAATGTCCTGTACGCCGCAACATGACCTCCCAACTCCTATACTCAATACTCTTACCAATAAAGGAAAGCATACCAAATGCCTTCTTCACTATCCTATCTACCTGCGACTCCACTTTCAAGGATCTCTGAACCTGCACTCCAAGGTCTCTTTGTTCAGCTACACTCCCTAGGACCTTACCATTAAGTGTATAAGTCCTGCTAAGATTTGCTTTTCCAAAATGCAGCATCTTACATTTATCTGGATTAAACTCCATCTGCCACTTCTCAGTCCATTGGCCCATCTGGTCCAGATCCTGTTGTAATCTGAGGTAACCGTCTTCTCTGTCCACTACACTTCCAATTTGGGTGTCATCTGCAAACTTACTAACTCTTACTACCTCTTATGCTCGCATCCAAATCATTTATGTAAATGACAAAATGTATAGTGAGACACAGTGTCATGTGTCAGTGTGATATTCAGTTACAGTATCCTGTGTCAGTGTGATATACAGTTACAATGTCATCTGTGAGTGGGATATACAGTGAGGCACAGTGTCCTGTGTCAGTGTGATATACATTTAGATACATGTCCTATGCCAGTGTGGTATACAGTGTCCTGTGTCAGTGTGATATACAGTTAGATACAGTGTCCAGTGTCCATGTGATGTATTGTGTCCTATGTCAGTGTGATATACAGTGTTCCGTGTCAGTGTGATATGCAGTGTCCAGTGTGAGTATGCAGTTAGATACAGTGTCCTCTGTGAGTGTGATATACAGAGCGACACAGTGTAATATAGAGTGAGACACAGTGTCCTGTGTCAATGTATTGTACAGTGCGACACAGTGTCCTGGATCAGTGTGATATACAGTGTCCTGTGTCAGTGTGATATACAGTGTCCTGTATCAGTGTGATATATAGTGTCCTGTGTCAGTGTGATATACAGTGTCCTATATCAGTGTGATATATAGTGTCCTGTGTCAGTGTGAGTTACAGTGTCCTGTGTCAGTGTGATTTAGTGTCCTAAATCAGTGTGATCTATAGTGTCCTGTGTCAGTGTGATATATAGTGTCCTGTGCCAGTGTGATATATAGTGTCCTGTGTCTGTGGGATATACGATGTCCTGTATCAGTGGGATATACGGTGTCCTGTATCAGTGTGATATACACTGTCCTGTGTCAGTGTGATATACACTGTCCTGCGTCAGTGTGATATACAGTGTCCTGTGTCAGTGGGATATACAGTGTCCTGTGTCAGTGTGATATACACTGTCCTGTGTCAGTGTGATATGCAGTGTCCTGTGTCAGTGTGATATACGGTGTCCTGTATCAGTGTGATATACGGTGTCCTGTGTCAGTGTGATATACACTGTCCTGTGTCAGTGTGATATACGGTGCCCTGTGTCAGTGTGATATACGGTGTCCTGTGTCAGTGTGATATACACTGTCCTGTGTCAGTGTGATATACGGTGTCCTGTATCAGTGGGATATACAGTGTCCTGTGTCAGTGTGACATGCAGTGTCCTGTGTCAGTGTGATATACGGTGTCCTGTATCAGTGTGATATACGGTGTCCTGTGTCAGCGTGATATACACTGTCCTGTATCAGTGTGATATACGGTGTCCTGTGTCAGTGTGATATACACTGTCCTGTGTCAGTGGGATATATGGTGTCCTGTATCAGTGTGATATACACTGTCCTGTGTCAGTGTGATATACAGTGTCCTGTGTCAGTGGGATATACACTGTCCTGTGTCAGTGTGATATGCAGTGTCCTGTGTCAGTGTGATATACGGTGTCCTGTATCAGTGTGATATACGGTGATCTGTGTCAGTGTGATATACACTGTCCTGTGTCAGTGTGATATACAGTGTCCTGTATCAGTGTGATATACACTGTCCTGTGTCAGTGTGATATACAGTGTCCTGTATCAGTGTGATATACGGTGTCCTGTGTCAGTGTGATATACACTGTCCTGTGTCAGTGTGATATACAGTGTCCTGTATCAGTGTGATATACGGTGTCCTGTGTCAGTGTGATATACACTGTCCTGTGTCAGTGTGATCTACAGTGTGAGAGTTTTCTGTATAAAGACAATGCATCAGGGTGTTGCAAAGAAATCTGATGTAGTGCCTCAGTGCCTTTGGGGCTGTGTGAAACAATGATGTAAGGGGCCACGCCTGCAATATCCTTGGTAATTCCTGGTGATATCATGCCAGCTGAACAGACACATCACTCATGCATTGCCCTGATAATGACAGAAGAGAAGTGATGGACTGCATTTATATAGCACCATTAAGGTAGTGTAACTTCATGGTTATCTAACCAGGTCTGCCACTGAGCCAACGGTGGAGTCATGGCGACAGCTGACCGAAAGCTTCATGAAGAAGGGATGTTTTCGAGAACGTCCTAACGAAGGGGACCGAGGTGGGGAAAGAAACAGGTTGTGGGGGTGAGGGACAGTTCCTGAGCATCTGACATCTGAACACACCGTGAGGAAATTGGGGTAAATACAGAGATCTTGGAGGGCTGCCAGCAGGGAGGAAGTGGCCAAGATAGGTGAACTGGTAGTAAATCTGAAACATGGGCATGCATGGTCAGTTTGTATGAAGGGAGAGCAGAGGATGGGAGATGGAGGTAGCATCTGTCTCACATTCCTGTGAAAGTAAAGATACACCCAGCTGGGTTTATTTCCCTGCGGTGCTGAAGTGATTAGCTACTGGTTCAGATTTTGCCAGCACAGCCACCTGTCTGACTTGTCCAAATGAAGCCCAGAGGTAATGCTGAGTTTATCAGCTAATTGCGTCTCTACCTTGTCCTCCTGCAAGTGATCCTGCAGGTTGCTCTCAGGAATCGAGCCGCTTGGCTTGATGTTTAAGCCCTGGTGTTGTCGCTGGGACTGTTTCGGAAGTTTTATTCTTCCCCATCATGTACCACAGTCTGTGGGAGCTGGTACGATTCTCATGTTCCTTATTATGTGAACCTAAAGGGCACACATTTGTCAGCCAGAGGGGACCTTGTTATTGAACATTAATCCTCACAATGTCAGCATACTGCCAGGGCTGATATGTGCAGGAATTTCTTCCCTGTCATTAGACAATATTCCCAAGCTAGGCCTCATGAAATCTGAACAATAAATGGACACAGATACATCCTACATACAGGCTGGACAGCAGGATTCCTTCACAGTCAGCCAGCTGAGCTTTTGAAATGATATTGCGATCATTTTTACTCATATCATGTTTTTATCTGCAGCATGTTTAAAATCAGGATTCAACTGAAGGTATTCCAACAACACAGGAGAGATTTGAATGCAGCTTACTGCATTATCACAAACTCAAGTAAACAAGGCGATTTCAAACATTCAGACGCAAGGGGAACGTTTCGAATTAATGAGAATTCACAGACACTAATCAAAATTATAATAATGGTTAAACCAAAATATGATGAAAGGGTTGCATTTAAAGAGTTGTAAAGAGTTTAAAAATCAATGGGTATTTATTTGCATATAACAGGAACCTGGGTATCCCTGCATCACACAGCACCCACCGACCACCGGGTCAAGGAGAGACCTGGAGAGGGAGGGAGCGGGCGGGGGGAGAGAGAGGGAGCATGCAGGGGGAGGGAGAGGGAACGTGCGGAGGGGGGAGAGAGGGAGCGTGCGGGGGGGGGAGAGGGAGTGGGCGGGGGAGAGAGAGGGAGCGTGCAGAGGGGAGAGAGAGGGAGCATGCAGGGGGAGGGAGAGGGAACGTGCGGAGGGGGGAGAGAGGGAGCGTGTGGCGGGGGAGAGAGAGGGAGTGGGCGGGGGGAGAGAGGGAGCGTGCGGAGGGAGAGAGGGAACGTGCGGGGGGAGAGAGAGGGAGTGGGCGGGGGGAGAGAGGGAGCGTGCGGAGGGAGAGAGGGAACGTGCGGAGGGGAGAGAGAGGGAGCGTGCGGAGGGGAGAGAGAGGGAGCGTGCGGAGGGGAGAGAGAGGGAACGTGCGGAGGGGAGAGAGAGGGAACGTGCGGAGGGGAGAGAGAGGGAATGTGCGGAGGGGAGAGAGAGGGAGCGTGCGGGGGGAGAGAGAGGGAGCGTGCGGAGGGGAGAGAGAGGGAGCGTGCGGGGGGGAGAGAGAGGGAGCGTGCGGAGGGGAGAGAGAGGGAATGTGCGGAGGGGAGAGAGAGGGAGCGTGCGGAGGGGAGAGAGAGGGAGCGTGCGGAGGGGAGAGAGAGGGAGCGTGCGGAGGGGAGAGAGAGGGAGCGTGCGGAGGGGAGAGAGAGGGAGCGTGCGGAGGGGAGAGAGAGGGAGCGTGCGGAGGGGAGAGAGAGGGAGCGTGCGGGGGGGAGAGAGAGGGAGCGTGCGGGGGGGAGAGAGAGGGAGTGTGCGGGGGGAGAGAGAGGGAACGTGCGGGGGGAGAGAGAGGGAGCGTGCGGGGGGGGAGAGAGAGGGAGCGTGCGGGGGGGAGAGAGAGGGAGTGTGCGGGGGGGGAGAGAGGGAACGTGCGGAGGGGGGAGAGAGGGAGTGTGCGGGGGGAGAGAGAGGGAACGTGTGGGGGGGAGAGAGGGAGCGTGCGGGGGGGGAGAGAGAGGGAGTGTGCGGAGGGGAGAGAGAGGGAGCGTGCGGGGGGAGAGAGAGGGAGCGTGCGGAGGGGAGAGAGAGGGAGCGTGCGGAGGGGAGAGAGAGGGAGCGTGCGGAGGGGAGAGAGAGGGAGCGTGCGGAGGGGAGAGAGAGGGAGCGTGCGGAGGGGAGAGAGAGGGAGCGTGCGGAGGGGAGAGAGAGGGAGCGTGCGGAGGGGAGAGAGAGGGAGCGTGCGGAGGGGAGAGAGAGGGAGCGTGCGGAGGGGAGAGAGAGGGAGCGTGCGGAGGGGAGAGAGAGGGAACGTGCGGAGGGGAGAGAGAGGGAGCGTGCGGAGGGGAGAGAGAGGGAGCGTGCGGGGGGGAGAGAGAGGGAGCGTGCGGGGGGGAGAGAGAGGGAGCGTGCGGGGGGGAGAGAGGGAGTGTGCGGGGGGAGAGAGAGGGAACGTGCGGGGGGAGAGAGAGGGAGCGTGCGGGGGGGGAGAGAGAGGGAGCGTGCGGGGGGGGAGAGAGAGGGAGTGTGCGGGGGGAGAGAGAGGGAACGTGCGGAGGGGGGAGAGAGGGAGCGTGCGGGGGGGAGAGAGGGAGCGTGCGGGGGGGAGAGAGAGGGAGTGTGCGGAGGGGAGAGAGAGGGAGCGTGCGGGGGGAGAGAGAGGGAGCGTGCGGGGGGGGAGAGAGGGAGCGTGCGGAGGGGAGAGAGAGGGAGCGTGCGGGGGGAGAGAGAGGGAGCGTGCGGAGGGGAGAGAGAGGGAGTGTGCGGAGGGGAGAGAGAGGGAGCGTGCCGGGGGAGAGAGAGGGAGCGTGCGGCGGGGGAGAGAGGGAGCGTGCGGAGGGGAGAGAGGGAGCGTGCGGAGGGGAGAGAGGGAGCGTGCGGAGGGGAGAGAGGGAGTGTGCGGGGGGGGAGAGAGGGAGTGTGCGGGGGGGAGAGAGAGGGAACGTGCGGGGGGAGAGAGAGGGAGCGTGTTGGGGGAGAGAGAGGGAACGTGTTGGGGGACAGTGAAAGGGAGTGTGCAGGGGGAGAGAGAGGGAGCGTGCGGGGGGAGGGAGAGGGAGCATGCGGGGGGAGGGAGAGGGAGCATGCCGGGGGAGGGAGAGGGAGCGTGCAGGGATAGAGAGGGAGAGAGAGGACCATGCGGGGAAGGGAGAGGGATGCGGCAGGGGAGGGAGAGAAAGGGCACGGGGTGGGTTTGGGAATGTGTGGGGGAAAGGAGAGGGAGCGCGTGGGGGTAGGTGGGGGGAGGGCATGGGGTAAGGGGGAGGGATGTCGTGGGTTAGGGGGAGGTAGAGGCAGTGCAAAGGGTGGGCACGTGAAGGGGGATGGAGAGGGAGAGTGTGGGGGGAGAAGGAGGGGGCTGGTGTACACGAGGGGAGGGAGAGGGAGAGTGCAGGTTTTGTTAAATCCCTGGATGACAGCTGTGGAATCACAAAACTGAGCAGAGGTAGTGGGAAAAGCCTCTGTAAATGAAGCCTCTGTCAGGCTTGGATCAAAATAAACATTCCGAGCTGTCCTCCTGAATATTCCCCCGGACCAGCCTTTGGTTTTAAGGCATTGCGTTCTCATTAACCCCTTTATAAGTTGATGCATCCATCCTGTAACATGATGTATTTGTGTATTTGTGTTGGTGTATTAAATAGTTGAGCCGTACAGGTTAGCAAGATTAACATTCAACAAATGTGGGTGGCACGGTGGCACAGTGGTTAGCACTGCTGCCTCACAGCGCCGGAGACCCGGGTTCAATTCCTGCCTCAGGTGACTGACTGTGTGGAGTTTGCACGTTCTCCCCGTGTCTGCGTGGGTTTCCTCCGGGTGCTCCGGTTTCCTCCCACAGTCCAAAGATGTGTGGGTCAGGTGAATTGGCCATGCTAAATTGCCCGTAGTGTTAGGTAAGGTGGGTTGCGCTTCGGAGGGTCGGTGTGGACTTGTTGGGCCGAAGGGCCTGTTTCCACACTGTAAGTGATCTAATCTAATATCGTCAATAATCATTGCCATTCCATTAAACTTACAGTCAAAGAAGGCACTGTTTACCTGGACACCACAGTACTGTTTAAATTAACACAAGACAATCAACATGAGTTAGCAACAAATCTTTTAAACCATAGCTCATGCACTTGTTTATTAAAAAGGCATAAACACACCTTGAATCTGATAAGGTCACTGCTAAATACTTGCATCTTTCTATCTAACGCAGTCACTGCAACTTAACTAATTTACATTGCGTGAGGAGCTTTCCGAAGTGATAGCATGTGAATGCAAATCTTTATGAAATAAAATTTTCAATATTGAATTGCCCAGTTTATACCTTGTTCATTCCAATATCGTATATTTTATTTTTTTCAGTATCATACCTTCTGAGGTTCACAGTTATAAGCGAGAGATTCCACATTCGTCTACATGGTACGCACGACCGAGTTCCCCAGTGGGTATCACACTGCTCTCACCCCTGAGCAGCTCCTCACTCACGTTTCATTTCCATCTCCACTGGCAGCAGCCCCTTTCCCTTTTTGTCACTACCTCTACTTCTTTGCAGTCTCTCTCCCCTTTCATTCCCTGTTTCAGTCCCTCCCTCCCCAAAACAGCTCTGCTCTCTCTTGTGACATTGTACTTCCTCCCAGACTCCTGGATTTATTCTCTCTGACCCAGCAGCCTAGCTTCCCCTACATTTTCATCCCCGCCCATTGAGGTCTCTAGTACCACCTGCCCCAGCCTCACTGTCTCTGTCTTGTTAGACTCTTCCCCCAGCTTCACTATCTCTGTCTTGTTGGACTCTCTTCCCCCAGCCTCACTATCTCTGTCTTGTTGTACTCTTCCCCCAGCCTCACTATCTCTGTCTTGTTGTACTCTTCCCCCAGCCTCACTATCTCTGTCTTGTTGGACTCTCTTCCCCCAGCCTCACTATCTCTGTCTTGTTGGACACTCTTCCCCGATTCGGAATGTCAGTCTGGTCCAATCAGGGAGCCCTGGCTGACAGCTACAAACAGAAGTGTCAGGGGTTCTGTTCACTCTGAGAGCTGGCTCTGAGGGAGCTGGGTCAGTGTCAAGTACTACGCACGTGTAAGTAAAGGGTGATGGAATCCTAGCCTCTGTGGGTTATTTCACCTACCACCCAGCCTTCTCTATGCTGCTCAAATCACAGGCTGCTTCACTCCAGCTTTATGAGCCTATCAGCAACAAATACAAGAGCAAATCGGGCTGTGATTGGAGGTGCAGCTCCTCAGAATTGGTGTCATTTCAACTTCTGGGGGGTGACTTTTTTCTGATTGGTTGCCCTTCTGATTGAAGTTTCCTCGGCACTTTGAGCATTCCCAGGGGCGAATTTACCTGGCGCCCCTCCCCCGTATGTTGAACCATGTCACAATGTCTTCATGATGTTCAAACTGAGCTCATCACCACACAGCCACTTCTGATTTGGCTTTACACAGTTATATTTTCCAGAATCAATGAGGGAAAGTGTTCTCGATATAGCACTGAAAGGTCAAAGCCAAACCCTGCTTCAGGGAAATGGTATAATTGCCAGGAATTATCCACCATGGTACAGCAAAAATTCATCAGTAATAAAAAGGAGAAAATACTGGAGAAACTCAGCAGGACTGGCACTATCTGCAGAGAGAGAAACAGAGTTAACGTTTCAACAAAATCAATCAGTGTTTACCATTGCCAAATGACGTCTGAAATATCTGGCAGGCCATGAATTGTTGTTTTTGTTACTTTGACAGATGGTGGTTGTCACTGACCACTGATACAGATTACCAGTTATACAAGTCGGTACATTTACTGCAATGAAAGCCCATCAGCCCAAAGTTTGACCAGATTTGTGTTTAGTGTGGAGACCCTCAAACAGTGAGGAGTGACAATGGGCCCCCATTCAACAACTCGCTCAGTACGCTTTACGCACCATTTGGATTTCACTCGTCAAATTAAATCACATCTTATTGGCAAAGAGCTCATAGAGAAGTCAAGAGAATGATATTGGATAAAAGTCATACATATAGCTACAGCTGACAGTAAGGCATTGAAATGAAAGCTGCTTTAATTTCTTCACAATGTGACACCTCTTTTCGATCATCATTGCCAATCAGGGCTCACAAATCATTACATACAACACATCATTCTTTAAAGCACTGAAAATACCAATCATAAAGATTTGATCTGATTCTAATACTGGCATCACAAATGAAGCTAATTACATCTTAGATGAAGAACTTGAGTAAAATACCATCACACCTGATGTTCAACAAAATCCCATTCTTGAGAGAAAATGTTGACCATAACTAAGTGACAATGTGATGGTGCACTCCTTATAAGCTGATGAACAAATATTTCATCCAATTGTGTATAACCAGGTACATTGTACAAGAGTTAGCATATGCAAAAATTAGAATGGTCGAATTATGCCTAAATTTACCATTCATGCTTTGCTGATAAATTATTGGAACATATTATATCCCTCATTTACAAAGAAGGGGAGGAATATAGTGTTGTATTATAATTAATCAGCGACCTGTACGTTGTGTTCACTTGTTGCTGCCATACAGACCAATGCCAGTAGATGGAACTGTCAGGAGAACCAGCAGAGAGTATAGTAGTGCCTGTTCTAATAAAGCCGAAATTAATATGTTCTGGTTTGTCTGTAGTTATTTCAATGTTTCATTGAGGGACTCAGCATTCTGAAAGACAATGAAACAATTGCAGCATAAACTATGGCTGGCAACCACATGTAATGGCACTGGTCAGTCACTATTTCATTGTAACCCGAGAGACAGTGATAAGTTGTATCATTGGGTCACATTCCTCTTCAGTTGAACAGTTAACAGTACTTAACTGGCAATTCAACCAGATATGAAAATGCTTAGTGGACCGTGTGCATGATCTCTGCAATCAGCTGCATTGAATATGTTAGATGTTTCCTCTTTTGCAGCAGTGCTAACACTTCAAAGAACAAATTATTAGTTGTAAAATCTACTCTTTCAGTACAAACCACCGCTACAAGGAACAGTGTCTAAAATAGGTTCTGTAACAGAGAGGAGAAAGTGAGGTCTGCAGATGCTGGAGATCAGAGCTGAAAATGTGTTACTGGAAAAGCGCAGCAGGTCAGGCAGCATCCAAGGAACAGGAGACTCGACGTTTCAGGCATAAGCCAAGGGCTTATGCCTGAAACGTCGAATTTCCTGTTCCTTGGATGCTGCCTGACCTGCTGCGCTTTTCCAGCAACACATTTTCAGCTCTGTAATAGAGAGGCACTGTAAAAGATCCCTATAATAACGTACTGTAATTGTGCTTTGGGTTTAAAGTGGGTGTGGTTCTCTGGTGTTAGAGGTGCTGGGAATTGTCCTACAAAAGACAACTCATGTCACCAGGACAAGTAATGAGAATTAAACCTGATTTCTCAACATCATTATGAAGAGATGAATACATACATAATTTCAAAGAAAAAATGAAATGAAATAAAGAACAATCCAGCACAGGAACAAGCTTTTCAGCCTGACACCCATGATCCCTTTCTAAACCAAAACCTTCGGCAAAAGTGGAGCACTGGAAGGGTACCTCATGCCTTTGTAGATGCTGCTACCTTCCTGCACACCCTGGGCCTCTGCTTCCCATTGGCTGAAAGCTGCCCTGTGTCACATGGCTCAGGTCTGTGATAAATTCTGAAGACAGACAATTGATTCTCTTGAGTTCTGACGTCCTTTCCCAGTCTCTGCGGTGGAGGCTGGGATTAACGGTGCTCTTGCGTGGCTGCAGCTCTTCAGTCCAGTAGTAATCGACACATTCTCTGTTTCTGACCAGCACAAACAGGTCCATGGGGCCTGGGTACATATCGACCCCCACTACCCTCCCTGCCATCTGCGGGAGGCACAGAGAAGCAGAGACTTCTTTTCATGTGATGAAAATTGAGACCAATGGAAATCCTGGGGGAGGTGCTGTGTGTGTTGGTCACTTGGCTTATCAGGAAGTGCAAATGTCAGTGTCAATTCTGGGATAACACACTCACCTCTTATGTGACTGTGTGTTTAAAGCCCACTCAAAGACCTGAACCCCTGAACGGGCCTGGTGCTGCAGAAGCTGATGAGAATTTCTGGAAATAGCACAACATCTTCATATGTCTTCTACGTTTCCTCATGCTATGTAAATTGCATTCAACGTGTTACACTTGGTTCAACCTGCACCATCTTGGCTTTCAGTCCGAACATATTTCATCAGTGTTATGTCAGGCAATGATACTGCGGGAGTGCTAAATGCCAGAGGCGCCATCTTTCAGAGGAAACATTAAACAAATGCCCTGCCCGGCCTTGCAGTTGCATGTAAAATATCTTAACTACTTGAAGAACCAGGGAGTTCATGTAGAGCCCTGGAAAATAGTTATCCTTCAAACAACCTCATTGAAAACAGATGATCTTCTCATTATGGGACTGTGTTACCACATTTTCCAGCATTATAACAACATCTACATTTCAAAAATACTTCCTTGGCTGCAGCACTCTTTCTGGACGTGACGATAAGTGTTTTATAAATGGAAGCCCTTTCACTTTCTTATCTTTAACAGTGTCAAATGTCAGCTGTAGAAGGCCAGGCCCTGAGGGATGCTCTTAATGAAAGCAGTGCTCCGATCTGAAGGAACCATTCAGCCGCAGAGGGATCAGAGGAGATTTACCAGGATGTTGCCGGATATGGAAGGTTTGAGTTATACAGAAAGGCTGAGTGGGCTGGGATTATTTTCAGTGGAGTGTAGGAGGTTGAGAGGCGATCTTATTGAAGTTTATAAAATAATAAGGGGTATGAATAGAGTTAACAGTAGTTGTCTTTTCCCAAGGATGGAGGATCTCAAGACTAGGGGGTACATTTTTAAAGTTAGAGGAGAGAGATTTTTAAAAAATGGGTGGCACGGTGAGCACAGTGGTTAGCACTGCTGCCTCACAGCGCCAGAGACCCGGGTTCAATTCCCGCCTCAGGCGACTGACTGTGTGGAGTTTGCACATTCTCCCCGTGTCTGCGTGGGTTTCCTCCGGGTGCTCCGGTTTCCTCCCATAGTCCAAAGATGTGCGGGTCAGGTGAATTGGCCATGCTAAATTGCCCGTAGTGTTAGGTAAGGGGTAAATGTAGGGGTATGGGTGGGTTGCGCTTCGGTGGGGTCGGTGTGGACTTGTTGGGCCGAAGGGCCTGTTTCCACACTGTAAGTAATCTAATCTAATCTAAAAAAAGACATGGGGGCAAAACGTTTACCCAGAGGGTGGTTGATGTATGGCATGAACTTCCTGAGGAAGTAGTAGATGTGGGTGCAATTAGAAAGTTTAAAAGACATTGGGGTAAGTACATAAATAGGAAAGGTTTCAGCAGGCAGGTGAAACGGGTTTAATTTGGGATTATAGTCCCAGACTGGTTGGATCGAAGGGTCTGTTTCTGTGCTGCATGACTCTATGACTCGAAACGTTCATTCAAAGGGGTTTTGGACTCCAATTCTAACAGAGCAGCAGTGGCTCTAGGACACTGTTGGTCTCCTATTCAGCAGGTCACTTTGCTGGGACAGATTAAAACAGGCTTTCCATTCTGAGGGATAGCCACTGCAAGAGTAGTAATGCCTTCCATGTTTGAGGGTCTGGTATCTCCAATGATACAATGCAAGATTCCAGTCTGGTGACCTGGGAAATCTACTGATAACACCATGGATTCCTATCCAGTGGCCCAGGAGCTCAGCTGATCGATTTAGTAGATTCCCATATTGGCCCAGATTTAAATCCCAGTTCAAGATCATTCCAACCTCAGTTCCCTTTCTGGATAAAGGCGAGTGTCAATTCCCACTCCTGACTATGGAATGTCAGAGAGCGACATTGTAGAGCATTGTGGAGGAATAGCACACCTCAGGGCTATATACTTTCTACAGGCAGATCAGTAAAACCTTATCTCAACATCAGTCAATTACTATTTCCACATTAACCCCCGTCTCCTCTATTTATTGACCAGGAGGAGATCCCCAGCACCAGGAACTTTGGCTATTGGCATTTGGTTCTGGGGAAAACATGGGCTGACATTCCATTACAGCACAGAGAGAGTGTGGTCATATCAGTGGTGCTGATGTTTGGATGAGATGTTCCCCTCTAGGACAGATGTAAACAATTCCAACACAGCACCTTTTCACACAACTGTCTCGGGCTCTTTATGTACAGATTGACTGCTGCATTTCTGACATTACAACACAAGCTCCTTTTCAACAAAGTACAGTCAGGTTCCACTGTTCACCAGAAGACCATACATTGTTGGAGAAAGAGTAGACCATAATAACACGACGGTTGGAGGAGGAGCGCCTCATCTTCCGCCCAGGAACCCTCCAACCACAAGGGATGAACTCAGATTTCTCCAGTTTCCTCATTTCCCCTCCCCCCACCTTGTCTCAGTCAAATCCCTTGAACTCAGCACCGCCTTTCTAACCTGCAACCTTCTTCCTGACCTCTCCGCCCCCACCCCACTCCGGCCTATCACCCTCACCTTGACCTCCTTCCACCTATCACATCTCCATCGCCCCTCCCCCAAGTCCCTCCTCCCTACCTTTTATCTTAGCCTGCTGGACACACTTTCCTCATTCCTGAAGAAGGGCTTATGCCCGAAACGTCGAATCTCCTGTTCCTTGGATGCTGCCTGACCTGCTGCGCTTTTCCAGCAACACATTTTCAGCCGCGTTCAGCCCATAACGGCTGCTCCACCATTCAATGGCTGATCTGATCATCTTCAACTCAGCTTTCCTACCTTTACCCTATAACCTTTGAATCATTTACTGATTGAAAATCTCAGTCTTGAATATATTTAATGACCCAGACACAACAGCCCTCTGCAATAAAGAATGCCACAGATTCACTACCCTCTGAAAGAGGAAAGTCCTTCTCATCTCACTCTCCAAGTGAAATTATTCCCTCTGCTCCTTGACTCTCACACAAAGGAAAACAACCTATATTGCCAGGTCCTGTAAGAACCTTAATAAAGTCCCTCACATTCTAATGCATTCCAATGAAACAGAGCTGAAAATGTTTTGCTGGAAAAGCGCAGCAGGTCAGGCAGCATCCAAGGAACAGGAGAGTCGACGTTTCGGGCATGAGTCCTTCTTCAGGAATCCTGAAGCAGGGTTCATGCCCGAAATGTCGGTTCTCCTGTTCCTTGGATGCTGCCTGACCTGCTGCACTTTTCCAGCAACACATTTTTCAGCTTTGATCTCCAGCATCTGCAGTCCTCACTTTCTCCAATGAAACAGACCCTATCTACTCAATCTCTCTGATAAGACAGTCCCTCCATACCCAGTATCAGCCAAGTGAACATTCTCTGAACTGCCTGCAATGCCAGTAAACCTGTCCTTAGATAAGGAGCCCAAACTGTTCACAGTACAGGGCAATCTCCATTTCCACGGAGTTGTTTTCTGAGGTTTCAGTTACCCGCAGTTTACTGTGGCCTGAACATATCACAGGGAACCTTCTGGAACTAGGGACCAGTAGGCTGCTGGGAAGGTAAATTCCCCATTGAAATGAATGGATTCGGTCCTATCTGGGGTAGGTCTTGGAACGTACCCCCCACAGGTACGGGGGGTGGGGAGGGGGGGGGGGGAGACTACTGTATTCCAGCTGTGGCCTGACCAGTGTCTTGTAGCGTTTTGGTAAAACCTCCCTTCTTTTGTATTCCATTCCCATTGAAATAAAGGCCAACATTCGATGTGCCATCTCTACTACTTGCTGACCTTAGGTGCAGATGCTGGAGATCAGAGTCGAGAATGTGGTGCTGGAAAAGGAGCAGGAGAATCGACGTTTCAGGAATAAGCCCTTGACCTTGGACGCTAGCTTTTTGTAATTTATGGATGAAGACTCCCAAATCCCTCTGTTCCATAGATTTCTCCATTTAAATAATATTCAGTTCCTGTATTCTTCCTGGCAAAGTGCATCATTTCACATTTTCCCACATTATATTCCATGTTAATCCTCTCTCAGTTAGCCTGTTTATACCCTCTGCAGACTCTTTAGTGTCATCCGCACCACTTGTGTTCCCATCTATTTTTGTGTCATCTGTTAACTTGGCGCTAGTGCTGTCACTTTCCTCATCCAAGTCATTAATAAATACTGTAAATAATTGTGGTCCCAGCACTGATCCCTGATTACACACCGTCCTGAAAATGCTTCCTTTACCCCAACTCTCTGTCTTCATTTAGCTAGCTCCACAAGGATTATTCCACAACCACCTGATGAAGGAGCAGCACTCCGAAAGCTAGTGCTTCCAAATAAACCTGTTGGACTATAACCTGGTGTTGTGTGATTTTTTAACTTAGTTTTGGAAACCTTACAAATAGTGATTTCCAAAAATGTCAAACATAAGACTCATGCACAGTCTACACTTACTACTCCAGGAAAGCAGTTTTATTTTAATTTTCTTTAAAACTGCAGACATGCATTAAGGGAGGTGGTGGCCTGATGGTATTATCACTGGACTGTTAATCCAGTAACCTAGATAATGTTCAGGGACCTGGGCTTCAATCCTGCCACGGCAAATGGTGAAATTTGAATTCAATAAAAGTCTAGAAGTCAGAGTCTAATGTCAATCAGGAAGCCATTGTCAATGGTTGGTCAAACCTATCAGGTCCATTAATGTCTGTTACGTGATCTGCTCAACATGTGACTCCAGGCCCATGGCAATGTGACTGACTCTTAATTGCCCTCTGGGCATTTAGGAATGGGCAAAAAATGCTGGCCTAGCCAGTGATACCCTCATCTTGTAAATTAAATTTTTTTTTAGACCTTTATTGGACAGTGAGCTTAGCAAGCAAGTTTGCTAAAGGTGGACACACAAAATGGTTGCTGTAATGGTACTATGCCTTTAAGAGCAATGTTTTCTGTGCTGTTTCTTTTGCAGGGAGGTGCTGTCTCAGTGGTTCCAGAATGTCTGCTTCAGACAAGCAGTTGGTACACAGCTTTTGAGTTCTCTCCAAATCCCTTTCTCTGTTGTTTGTATGTTAACTACAGTGTTTAAATCAATTGTGTACTGCTTAACATTGAGTAGTCTGACCAGTCACATCGCATCTGGAGCACAGCACCTCATATTTGCCTTTAAAATAAGAAAAACTTAATTTCTAGGCTACCTTCTTAAAATATTTTGAGAGGGTCTGGTCTGGTCCATAACACTGGACTTTACTGTACTTCACATGCTATTAGGGTGGCACAGTAGCTCAGTGGTTAGCACTGCCACCTTACAGAGCCAGGGACCCGGGTTCGATTCCTGCCTCGGGCAACTGTCTGTGTGGAGTTTGCACATTCTCCCTGGGTTTCCTCTGGGTGCTCTGGTTTCCTCCCACAGTCCAACAATGTGCAGGTCAGGTGAATTGGCCATGCTAAATTGTCCATAGTGTTCAGGGATGTGTAGGTTAGGTGTATTAGTCAGGGGTAAATGTAGAGTAATAGGGGTGGGTTACTGTTTGGAGGGTCAGTGTGGACTTGTTGGGCCCAAGGGCCTGTTTCCACACTATAGGGATTCTGTGATGCACAATCACAACAAAGCCCTGAGCTCAGGAAAGGTGCAAGAGAAATGGGACCAGATTCCATCTGTTGCTGTGGCATATGGGGGAAGCTGAGAGAAGGGCAGCCTCCTGTATATCCCGTTAACTGGGTAAAGGGTGGATACAAAATGCAGCAAGAAAATAGTCATATAAAAGGCAAACGAATGGCATCTAATACAGAAAAGGGAGGGGTTAACAGCGCATTGTAACACTTGTGTGCTGCTGTTACTGCAGTCTATTTTGAGTATAAATTTCAATTAATTGTTCAGAGGCCCAAGGTTAATTAATGGTTTGGGTGAGTTGTATAGTGATTGTAAGGAGGTGGACCTCAGAGAAACATGAGTTCCCCGGTTGGAGAGCCCTGGCTGACAGTTAAGAACAGGAATGTCTGATATCCTGTTCACACTGACAGGTAGCTCTCAAGGAGCTGGATCAGTGACAAGGACTGTCTAGGTGGTAAATAAAGGGTGACTTGGTGATGGGATACTGGTCTCAGTGGAGTTCTTTCAAGTTGTGTTTCGATGTGCTCCTCGCATCTGAGCAATGTCCTGTGCCTCAGACGAATAGGGAGAGAGTGGCTGCTGCTGTCCCTGGACTATCACACATTGTGACATTGGCTGAAATTCTCCCTCTCAGTGAGCAAGGCCTTCTTCGCCTTGCACACAAGGCCCAATATCTCTGGTCCACGTTGTACGTGTTATGATGATCATTTAGAGAGAGAGGAAAGCACCAGTAAAGGGATTAGCCACTCACAGCATCTCGATGAGTCAGAAGCTATTGTCTGTGCTGCCTTTCGGGACCCGTCATGGGGCTTTTCAGGGACTGTAGCACAAACAATCCTTTCATTCCCGTGACAATCAGAAGCAGAGCAGCCCCCTCACCCCTCCCCCAGCTGCTTTATACTAGGCCTCATGCTCCATTGAGCATGTCAATTGTAATCTTCTGATGGACACCATCAAAAGAATGGTTCTGGTGGCTGCGTTCACACAGCCTCAGTGTGACTCACTGCCTCTACTTCATAAATTGCAACCATCTCTTTGTGCGTCTATATTCTCTTCTTCCTAAAGCACTGCTCACTGTTCCCGGGATTACCCAGGAATACAGAGAGAGCAAGAGACAAAGACACAGCCCCTGATTTCTTGTAGAGTCATTGGGACACAGCAGGAAAACAGATCCTTCGGTCCAACTCATCCATGCTGACCAGGTTTCCTAGACTGAACTAGTCCCATGCTTGGTACATATCCCTCTCAACCTTTCCTATTCATGCATCTGTTCAGAAGTCTTTTTAATGCTGTAATTGTACCAGCCTCCACCACTTCCTCTGACAGCTCGTTCCATACACGCACCACCCTCTGTGTAAAAGAGTTGTCCCTTAAGTTCCATTTAAATCTTTCCCCTCTCACCTTAAACCTATGCCCTCTAGTTTTGGACTCCCCTACTCTGGGAAAAAGACCTTGGCTTTTCACCTTATGTATATCCTTTATGATTTTATAAATCTCTATAAGGTCACCCCTCAGTCTCCTACAGTCCAGTGAGAAAACTTCCAGTCTCAATAACTTCCTTATAAATCTTTCTTACACCCTTTCCAGTTTACTAACATCCTTCCTTCAGCAGGGTGGCCCGAATTAAACGCAGCCACAACATGACATCCCAACTCCTGCACTGAATGTTCTGACCAATGAAAGCAAATGTGCTAAATGTCTCCTTCACCACCCTGTCGACCTGTGACACCACTTCCCACTCCAGTCCCCTTTTCACTCACCACCAACAATCGTGAAAATCCCAGAGACTTCATTGTCAATAAATCCATCAAAACAGCTACTTCACCCACTTCCCTCACTTCCGCTCACCTAACAACAACAATTTATATATGTATCATGTTTTTATTACTGGGTCATGTCCCAAAATATCCCACTGGAAAGTCAGAGAGTGAAACATTGCGCTGAGCCACATGATGAGCTATTAGGTCAGATGACCAAAAATGTAATCAAAGAAGCAGGTTGTCTGAAATGTGAGGTTCAGAGGAGGAGAGGGTTAGGAAAGGAATTCTAGAGTTTAATGCTTTGACAACTGCCAACTGGTGTTGTAACAATTAGATCCAGGGATGTTCATGAGGCCTGAAGCAGGTGAGTACAGGTATCTTGGAGCATTGTGGGATTTGAGAAGGCAGGGAGGGGTAAGGCCACAAGGGAGTTTCTAAATAAGGATTTTAAAATCAAAACATTTCTTGACTGGGAGTTTAGTGATTGGAATGAGGTCAGCCAGGACATGAGTTGGAGGAGCCGGTGTTGGATTGGGGTGGCCAAGGTTAAAAATCACACAACCCCAGGTTATAGTCCCAACAGGTTTCTTTGGAAGCACTAGCTTTCAGAGCGCTGCTCGTTCGTCAGGTGGTTGTGGAGGTTAAGATCATGATCACAGAATGTATAGCCAAAGGAGTCCAGTGTGATGGCGATGTGATACAGTAAACAATCTTAGATTAAAACTTACATCTTTTGCAATGGGATATGCAGGTTTCTGTTCTTTGATGTGTAAATCTCGGAACTTTTCTTAAATTACATTCTCAAGATAGCTCAGCTCTTCAAACAATAGGTGCGAAATCTGTCTGTGTCTCAATGCTATGTCAGACTGAATGGATGGAGTCAAGCTCCTACCGAAACAGGATCTTTTTTCGCTTTAACATTCAGTAGCGATTGCTGGGATCATGAAGCTGGGTGTGGATGCTCTTATTCCTCTCTGCTACAGCTAAAAGCTGGGGTTCACTTCCTGCTACTAGAATTGCATGTGAGACAATCTATTTTACTGAATTTGCCTTTGTCAAGGATTTATTAATGGTATGTTACTATATTGGAACAGTTACTGTTTTGTAGTTAAATAATCTATTATTCTGTTAAATTTTCCAATAGAGTTAAAGTTATTCCAATTCTTTCTTCTATTGTATTTTAACTACAGTGTATGAATAAAGTTCGTTTTGCTTCAAAACTGTCAGTTTGACCAATCAAATTGCATCTGGAACACAATACCTGGCATTTGCCTTTAAAGTAAGAAAGGATGAGTATCTAGGCTTTGTTCTTCAGATATTAGGAGGATTGATCTGATCCATAACACACCAGAGGGAATGCTGAAAGATGTGCAGGTGAGGCGAATTGGCCATGTTAAATTGTCCATAGTGTTCAGGGATGTATGAGTTAGGTACATCAGTCAGAGTCAGGGGTAAATGCAGTGTAATTCATTCGGGGAATGGGTCTTCATGGAATCATCACAGGATATCATAGAAACCCTACAGTGCAGAAACAGGCTATTTGGCCAGCAAGTCCACACCAACCCTCCAAAGAGTGAGTTGCTGTTTAAAGAGTCGGTGTAGACTTGTTGGGCCAAATGGCCTGTTTCCACACTGTAGGGATTCTATGATAACCTATGATGATGATATGAGGAGAAGTCATTGATATGCTGAGATGGATAAGAGTAGAACCAGGTATGACCCCAGTCCCATCCAACTAGATAACAGTGGAGAGGTGTTGGGGAATGATGGTGCCTAAGGTTTCGGAGAGATTGAGGAGAATGAAGAGGGAACATTTCTCTTCATCACACTCACACAGAATGTCATGTGTACCTTTGATGACAGCTTTCTAGGGGTTGGGCCAGGACAGACACCTGATTAAAGGAATTCAAAAATGGAATTACAGGAAAGAAACAGGAAAAGATTTGGGAGCTGACAACATATTAAAGAGGAATGGGGTGCTGCAAATGGACAAGGGATTGTAATGATCTAAGGGGTGGAGGGCTGCACGTTTGAGGGGAGGGCGATGATGTCAGAAGGCAACATGTGTTGAGAGAGAACAATGAAACAATCTCAGCTAATATTACGAACAGTGAGGCAAGTGCAAGGTCAGCAGCTTAGTAGTAATCTCCTCATATCCTACAAACCTCTGTATCTACTACTCTGACTAAACATTGGTATCTGAAGGCTCCCAGATATTAAGCGCTCTACCTTTGATGGCAATGCTTCAGCTATCGATACATAAACTCTGGAATTCACTCCCTGAATCTCCAGCTGCTGCTGTCTTTCTCCACTAGTCTATCCACTCTCATTCTTTAGGATGCTCCGAAAAACGAACTACCTTGACAAAGCCGTCAATCATCTGTCCTAAAACCTCCCAGGTTTAGTACCAGATTTTACTCAGTAAAATGACTTGGGATGTTTCATTTACAGAGACTATCTGTTACTTGAGAGGAACTTAATGCAAGGGGATTGTCATAGTTCCCTTTGCTACTCTGTGAAACCAAAAACATCAAACACTCCCAGGACGGGGTCAACACAGGATTAAATACAGAGTAATGCTCCCTCTAAACTGTCTCCATCAAACACCCTAGGTCTGGGCTAGTTACAGAGGAGAGCTACATCTACACTGTCCCCAGGACAGATAATGCATGTGGTGAGATACAGCTTAAAGTTCCATCTACACTGTCCCCATCAAACATTCCCAGGACAGCGACAGCAAGGGGTTAGATACAAAGTAATGCTCCCTCTACACTTTTACACTGAAATTAACACTCCTCTGCACAGCTCCATCATCACTCCGAGGGCAGGGATAGCACACAGTTAGATACAGAATAAAGCTCCATCTGCATTGTCCCAACAAACACTCCCAGGAAACATACAGCACAAGTAAAGCTCTCCCTACACTGTCCCCATTAAACATCCTCACATTGATACCATGTAAGATGACAGTCTGCAGTTAAATATTTGACTGGCATTTCCCCTTTAATAGATGTAATGTTTACTGTTTACAAGGATTCTCACTGAATCCTCTGTGAGACCTTCTGCTTTGAAGTAAAATCAAACAGTATTAACTTCATTATAAATAAACTTCATAAAACTTCAGGATAAACCTCAGTCATAGTCCAATCATATGATATAACACGGGTTAAATAAAGCCAGAATAAAGTTTTCTCTGCACTGCCATGTCATGTACGGTTAGCATGCTTTACAACAATAACTTATATTTATATGTGCCCCCAAGACATTTCACTGGTGTGTAACAAAACAAAATTTGAAACCAAGCTACATGAGGAGACTTTAGCTCAGTCAGAGGGCAGGCCTTTCACTATCCTTGATGTTCATTATCTCAGAATAAGGGGTTACCCACATGAGACAGAGCTGAAGAGGGATCTCTTTTTTCGGAGTCATGGAACGGGGAAACAGACCCTTCAGAATCTGTGGAGTTCTTTACCATAAAGGGCTATAGAAGCTGTTCAGTATGATCAAAGCTGACAGATTTTAATGAAGGGCTATTGGGGAAAAGGCAGGAAAGTGGATTTGAAGTTTAAAGGATTAACCAGATCCTTATAAATGGCAGACTCGATGGGCTGAATGGCCTATTTCTGCTCCTATAATTTATGTTTTTATTGCCTTCACACTCTGTTGCCACTGTGCCAGGCCTGCCTCTCTCTTCACCTGCTCTACAGCTTCCCTCTGTGACTGCCCTGCCATGCTTCAGGTATTGAGGTCCTCATCAATGCCTTCTTTCATAGAATCCCTACAGTGTGGAAAGAGGCCATTTGGCCCATTGAGTCCTCACCAACCTCATGAAGAACATCCCTCCAGACCCAGATCCAGTTCCTCACCCTATCCCCGCAATCCCACAACTTTGTGAGGGGCAGACCCAAGTGTCTTATACTATTCTTGTGGGGCTGAATCTTTCCTAGCGCCTCCTCCACTCACTCCCGCACTATGGGATCAGTCAGTGCCCCTCTCCACAGAACCCTCCAAATGAACAAATGTCCTTGCCACCCATAAGGATGTTTACATTGATATAGCAGCCCTTACAGCAACCTTGCCAAGGAAACAATAACATTGTCCCCATTAACAAGGCTGCTTTGCCTGGCTAATCCTTCCATCAGCTGTCCTGCTCAAACTGCAAGGGTGGTAGTGTGGTTCATCTTACCCAGTCTGCCTCCTTCCTCCTCTAGCAGGTATCTTACCTTCTTTCACCCTTATGGCCTCTCATTTCAAATCCTCCATCTCTATAGTCCACCCATGTACAGTTACAGGTTCCTCACCAAGATACTTTCCTCATACTTAACCCCCAGCAGCATCCTTGGTGTCTTCAGCTTCCAGTTCACCTCATCGTAAGAACATAAGGTCTAGGAGCAGGAGTAGGCCGTCAGACCCTTCGAGCCTGCTCCACCATTCAATAAGACCATGGTTGATCTTTTCGTGGACTCAGCTCCACTTACCCGTGCTCTCACCATATCCCTTAATTACTTTATTTTTCAAAATAAAACTACCTTAGCTTTAAAAGCGTTTACTGAAGTAGCATCAACTACCTCCCTGGGCAGGGAATTCCACAGATTAACAACCCTCTGGGTGAAGAAGTTCCTTCTTAACTGAGTCCTAAATTAGCTCCTTGTAATCTTGCTATGACATCTTGTCCTAGCTTTACCTGCCAGTGGAAACATTCTCTCTACTTCTATCTTATCTATTTCTTTAATAATTTCAATGTTTCTATAAGATTCCCCTGCATTCTTCTGAATTTCAATAAATATAATCCCAGTCTACTCCATCTCTTCTCATAAGCCAACCCTCTCTACTCCAGAGTCAACCTAATGAACCTCCTCTGCACCCCCTCGAGTACCAGTACATCTTTTTTCAAGTAAGGAGACCAAAATTGACTTGGGATGTTTCATTTACAGAGACTATCTGTTACTTGAGAGGAACTTAATGCAAGGGGATTGTCATAGTTCCCTTTGCTACTCGGTGAAACCAAAAACATCAAACACTCCCAGGACGGGGTCAACACAGGATTAGATACAGAGTAATGCTCCCTCTAAACTGTCTCCATCAAACACCCCAGGTCTGGGCTAGTTACAGAGGAGAGCTACATCTACACTGTCCGCAGGACAGATAATGCATGTGGTGAGTTACAGATTAAAGCTCCATCTACACTGTCCCCCTCAGACATTCCCAGGACAGCGACAGCAAGGGGTTAGATACAAAGCAATGCTCCCTCTACACTTTTACACTGAAACTAACGCTCCTCTGCACAGCTCCATCATCACAGTACTCCAGGTGTGGCCTCACCAGCACCCTGTACGGCTGCAACATGACCCCTTTAGCAATGTTGGACAAAGTTCCTGGTGCCTTCCTAATTACCTGTTATACCTGCAGACCAACCTTCTGTGATTCATGCACAAGGACACAGGTCCCTCTGCACAGCAGCATGCTACACCTTATTATTTATTATTTTTACTGTTACTCCTACCAAAATGGATGCCTTCACATTTATTGACATTGAAATCCATCTGCCAGGCCTTTGCCCACTCACTTAAAGTATCTATGTCCCTTTGCAAAGTTTCACCCTCCTCTGTGCACTTTGCTCTGCCACTCACACTTAGTAACATCTGCAATCTTTGACACACTAGACATGATCCCCAACTCCAAATCATCTATATGAATCGTAAATAGCTGCGGCCCCTTGAGGCACACCACTGGTTACTGATTGCCTACCAGAATAGCACTCATTTATCCCCATTCTTTGCTTCCTGTTAGTCAACCAATCCTCTAACAAGTAATCTCTCTCTCCTCTCAGTTCACTGATTTAGCATCTAGCCTGAAAGAAATTCTGTGTCTTAAGAAGTATTCACTCTATGATATCCAACCCAGTGTTTTATCTGATGGATCTCTGAAACTACATCTGCCAGGTCTCTTATCCTCCCTAAATCTCATGAAAGTGTGCTGCCCATAAAAATCGTGAAACCTCCATTTTGACCACAAAAATGTGGAAAGCCCCAACAAGCAATACAGAGATAAGTGCTGGCATATTACAGATTGTAAAGCATAAGAAAAGGAAAATATGCCAGCATAATATACTGTACAGTTTTAAACCCTTTAAGACAAGGAAAATAAGCCAGCATTGCTATAGTGAAGAATCTACTCGGGGGAAGAGATTAAAATAATGCAGCAGTATTACAGAATTTAAGCAAAAAACTTCAAGGTTAGAAGAAATGATGAATCACATTAGGAATGAAAGGCAAGAAGAATAACACTGCCTGTCAGATGTAAATTCAGATTGTGTCAAATAACACAAAGGTCTGGGCATCATGGAGTAAACTGTTCTTAAAACACAGAATTTCTGCCAGGCTAGACACTAATTTAGTGGAATCAAGGGTTATGGGGATAAGGCAGGAACAGGATACTGATTAAGGATGATCAGTCATGATCATATTGAATGGTGGTGCAGGCTCGAAGGGCAGAACGGCCTACTCCTGCACCTATTGTCTATTATTGTCTATTGTCTAAATCACAAGCTGAACAAATAAATACAAAGGACAATACAAAAGCATGTCAGGTCATAAAATATGGGGAGATTGTAGCACAGTGTTAATATCATTGGATTAGTATACCAGAGGATCAGATTAAGTTCTGGGAACTCCAACAGGTGGTAGAATTTGAACTCAATTGATAATATGTGTGATATAAAGCTAGTCGCAGTAATGGTTACTATGAAACTATCCTTGATTATCACAAAGATCTATTTGGTTGACTAAGAGTCATAGACTTGTATAGCATAGAAGCAGATCCTTAAAAGAAATCTGTGATCTTCATCTGACCTGGTCAACATGTGGCTCCAGACCCTCACTCCCTCTACACAGCATTGCAGAACCACTGGGAGGTTCTGCACACTGACCTGAGAGATCGGTGTGTGGAAAATAACTTAGAGAGAACATCACTCCAGATTCATAGCAATGTGGTTGACTCTTCATTACCTTTTAAGTTGTCTAGTAAGCCATTCTGTTCAAGCCAATTAGGGATGGCTAACAAACATTGCCTTGCCAATAACATCTACATTCCATGATGAAATAATGAGAAAAGATATAGTTACTTCTGATGAGCTTCCATAATGTTTTAAACATTACTTTGATCAAAGAATAAATAAAATTCTTGGAAGAGCAAGATTAAACTCAAGATTCAGAGAAAATTCTAAGTAATCTTATGTGGATTGGCCACGCTAAATTGCCCATAGTGTTGAAGGATGTGCAGGTTAGGTGGATTGGCCATGGGAAATGCAGAGTGGGTCTGGATGGGATGCTTGTCGGAGGCTGGGTGTGGACTCGGTGGGCCTAATGACCTGTTCCCACACTTTAGGGATTCTATGATTGTATCCTGTTAATGGAAAACTGTGATATGGAGCTCTGAAATTAGAATTCATAACAGACAAAATTATTGATGGGGTTATTGAAGACTCTTTTTCAGATTTATTGCATTCAGGGAAGACCTATTTTGGCAAAATCTATTCAGATCGCTGGAAGCAAAAACCGTAAAAATTCATGAAAAATCCTGCATGGAGATTGATTGTGTTTTCATAGAACAACAATAGAATACATTCAGTTTATAGGATATAAAATCCCTAAAGACATTTGTGACAAGTTAACACAAGGAGTGGCCCAGGCTGCTGGTAGTAAAGGTCAGGGTTAATGCTGCAGAGAAAGGAAACTTCACAGACACTAGCAGCGTCCAGTAATTTTTAAAAATCTACTATTTGTAAAGGTCACATGCAGAAGATGTCTACAAACAGGACAGTTATAGATCAGCACAAAGTCAATTAGCTATTTATACAAATACATTATCGCAGTAGAATCACTGGTATCAGAAAGGATAGCCAATGTAGTCTTGAGCGATCCCAATTTTGACAGAATCTGTTTGACATCACACTGGATCAGAGGAAGACAGTGGTGCAGTGATCATTTTACTGTGCTAGCAGCTCGTGACCTTGGCTAATGCTTTGAAGATGTGAGTTTAAACCCTACCACAGCAGACGGTGGAATGTGAAATGATTACAAGCTAGCTTAATAGCAACCACGTAACCATTGTCATGAAGACTCGTCTGATTCACAAGAGAAGGAAATCTGCCATCTTGACTTGGTCTGGCCTACATGTCGAATTCTAGATTGAGCTGAAAATGTGTTGCTGGAAAAGCACAGCAGGTCAGGCAGCATCCAAGGAGCAGGAGAATCGACATTGGGCTCATGCCAGAAACATCAATTCTCCTGTTCCTTGGATGCTGCCTGACCTGCTGCGCTTTTCCAGCAACACATTTTCAGCTCTGATCTCCAGCATCGGCAGTCCCCACTTTCTCCTAGGATTCTAGATTGACTCAGCCACAGCTCAGTCATGATCTAATTGAATGATAGGCATGCCTGGGTGGGATGAATGGCCTTCTCATCATTCTACATTCATAACTATCCCAAAAACATAGGAAGCCTCCAGTTGGAATTCTCCATGTAATCTGAATGATTGGGAGCCAGTTCACAGCCCATCAGGCAGCTACATGTATGGCTCTTGTTAGAGGTAAAAACAATGACTGCAGATGCTGGAAACCAGATTCTGGATCAGTGGTGCTGGAAGAGCACAGCAGTTCAGGCAGCATCCAAGGAGCAGCGAAATCGATGTTTCGGGCAAAAGCCCTTCATCAGGAATAAAGGCAGTGAGCCTGAAGCGTGGAGAGATAAGCTAGAGGAGGGTGGGGGTGGGGAGAAAGTAGCATAGAGTAAATGACCTGGGAGTTGCAGTGGGAGAGGGACTCCCTGAGATTCTTGTAGAGAGAGGAGGAAAACTTCTTCAAGGCAGGCATCCTTGAGAGAGGATTCGAGGTAGGTATTCGTGGCCTGCCTTGAAGAAGTTTTCCTCCTCTCTCTACAAGAATCTCAGGGAGTCCCTCTCCCACTGCAAGTCCCAGGTCATTTACTCTATGCTACTTTCCCCCCACCCCCACCCTCCTCTAGCTTATCTCTCCACACTCCAGGGTCACTGCCTTAATTCCTGATGAAGGGCTTTTGCCCGAAAAGTCGATTTCGCTGCTCGTTGGATGCTGCCTGAACTGCTGTGCTCTTCTGGATCCTGTTAGATTTACAGTGAGATAACCATTTTAGAAAAGGGAGTCAAATTTGCCACCACAGACAGAACCCTGCTAATGCATTCAAGTGCTTGCCTGGTGAGTAATGCTATAGCTCTGACATGGATCCTCATTACAACCCAGCTCACACCCACACTGAAGGGTTTATTTCCACTGTTAAAATCCAACAGAACACATAATGAGATTTCAGGAAAGAAAGAATAACACAAGTGTTCCAGGATCGCTGATCAAACCAAAACCTGACAAAAATCCCTTCCCATGTCAGTGGAATAAAGTAGATGGTTGAAAATATGAGTTATGATCTCTTTAAACATAGTAAATTGAAGTAAAAGACATCTGATTGTGTTATGCTACCCTTCAGTTTCCAGGATAAAGAATCCAGCCTAGCTCTCTTCATGAAGAAAGATTGATCGGCCTGTGGTTTACACAAATGGCCATTGTTTCCCGGACCCCACTGTGCAGGCCCCAGGCTCTCCAGCTTCCCCATGCTTTGCCTCAGTTCCCTACCCATCCCCTGGCCCTGTCCTAGTGCCCCCAGACATCCTTCGCCTCTCTGGGGCATATACATTGCCATTTCCCACATCCTCAGCTGATTGGCTTAGCTGGTTGATACATCGCGAGATCCAAAGGGTATGCTGAATTCTCATGAATTCTCTTCTCCAACACAATTGGGATCACGGGTAAGAGTGTAGCCTGCAGTGTCTGGACAAGGATGTTGTTCTTATTGAGCATTCAGCAAGAATTTTGTTGTCAGTGTGGCACCACGTCTATCCACAGAGAAACCAATGGCAGAAATCTAGCCACCAGGATACATGGACACCAACTAGCCACAAAAAGACATGATCCACAAAAAGACACCACTTTGATTGGGACAACACATCCATCCTAGGACAAGCCAAACAGAGACATGCATGAGAATTCCTAGAGGCATCGCATTCCAACCGGAACTCTACCAACAAACACATTGACTTGGATCCCATTCACCACCCCCTGAGGAAAGGAACAGGAAATGACACCACCATAGGGAATGACGTCACCACAGAAAATGACATTACCAACTCTAGGAAACCCAAACATATAAATAGAAAGTGGGCTACACCACCAGTGCTTCATCCGGAGGCTCACTGAAGATGTGACCTAGTATGGTGACAAAACGTCTGAAAACGAACCTTTCAGCTCAGCGAACAAACCTACATCCAGAATCACAACATGAGCTACAAATCTTCTCAAAACCTGCTAAGAGAAACCAGTGTTTATCTTTTATTAGAGCATTTGTGGATGAGTTAATCACAAACACATTTGACCATTCTTCAACATGCTTCCTGTATTTGAGATACAGCTTACAGAATTAAAGATTCAACCCCCATGCACTTTGCCCTTCCACCCACACATCCATCATAACACCTTGGGAAGAGTGTCTCGGTTACACCAATGAGTGCAGTTCAAAAGAATGTAACACTATACGTCCAATTGCGGACCTACTCCTGTCTTGCTAGGTTGTGTTCAACACTTAGCAACTAAGTTAGTTTGTTCCATTTCTTTTCTCATCGATTTCCTCTTGATTCTCCATAAGGATTGGTCCCTGGTGGGGGCAACAGCTTCACACCATTCACGTGCACACACGTATGCATCTGAACCAAAGCTGATTTTCACTCCCTTAACTCTCGGAGTTGAAGACAAATACAGGTCTTCATACAAACAGGTGAGTCAGGAGCAGCGTTCAGTGTCTTAAGTCCACAATTCAGAAGGCTCATTACTCCACATTCCCACACGGAGTCATCGAGGCATACAGCACAGAAACATGCCCTTCAGTCCAACTCGTTCAGGCCAACCAACCTCCCCAAACTAAACTGGCTCCACTTGCCTGCATTTGGCTCATATACCTCTACACCCTTTCTATTCATGTACCTGTCAAAATATCTGTTAAATGTTGAAATTGAACTCACATCTACTACTTCCTCTGGCAGTTCATTCCATGTACGAAACACTGACTGCGTGAAAAAGTTACCCCTCGGGTCCCTTTTAAATCTTTCTCCTCTCACCTTAAACCTCTGCCCTTTAGCGTTGAACTCCTCCACCCTTGGGAAAAGACCTTTGCTATTCTATTCCTTTTGTGATTTTGTAAATGTCTATAAGGTCATCCCACAGCCTCCTTCACTCCAGTGAGAAGTTTACAAATGGTAGATGTTTTAAATTCCTGGACACTGCTAGTGTCCAGTGACCTGTCTCGCCTCTCCTTAGAACTCGAACCCTCCAGACCCAGTAACGTTGTGGTAAATCTTTTCTGGATTCTCTCATATCCTTCCCATAACAGGGTTAACCCTAACAATCTTTCACCCCTTTACTTATCTAGAATCGGCCACCCTATGCCTTAAAAATATTCAGATTCCACTTTTGACGAAAAGTTCCAAAACACTCAAGACTCTTTGTGAAAAAAAACTTCTCCTAATCTCTGTCTTAAATGGGCATCTCCTGATTTTTAAACAGTTGTCCCTTGTTTTAGATTCTTCCACCCTCTCCACATCTACCATTGATATGTTTCAAGCAAGATGCCTCTCACTCAGAAATTCCAGCAGGTATAAGTCTGGCCTGTTCAACCTCTGCATCTCAGAGCTCTGTCAAACCTCACTATTTAGATTAGATTAGATTCCCTACAGTGTGGAAACAGGTCTGTCGGCCCAACCAGTCCACACCGACCCTCTGAAGAGTAACCCACCCAGACCCATTTCCATCTGACTAATGCACCTAACACTCTGGGCAATTTAGCACGGCCAATTCACCTGACCTGCACATCTTTGGATTGTAGGAGGAAACCGGAGCACCTGGAGGAAACCCACACAGACACAGGGAGAATGTGCAAACTCCACACAGTTACCCGAGACAGGAATCGAACCCAGCTCCCTGGTGGTGTGAGGGAGCCACGATGCCACCCCTAAAAGGGATCTGAGGGGCAACGTTTTCAACAGAGGGTGGTTCATATCATAGAATCCCTACTGTGTAGAAACAGGCCACTTGGCCCAACAAGTCCACACCAACCTTACAAACGGCAACTCACCCAGACCCATTTCCCTACCCTGTTACTGTATGTTTACCCCTGAGTAATGCACCTAACCTGCACATCCCTGTACACTATGGGCAAGTTAGCATGGCCAATTCTCTTGATCAGCACATCTTTGGACTGTGGGAGGAAACCGGAGCACCCGGAGGAAACTCGCACAGACACGGGGAGAATGTGCAAACTCCACACAGTCAGTCGCCAGAGACTGGAATTGAACCTGGGTCACTGCTGCTGTGAGGCAGCAGTGCTAACCACTGAGCCACCGTGCCACCCATTTAGTTGATATCCTTCTTTATTTTTATTCATTCCCAGGATGTGGTAGCTAATGGCTACACCATCTCTAATTTCCCAGAAGGCAGTTAAGAGTTAACCACATTACTGTGGGTCTGAAGTCGCATGTAGGCCAGACTGGATAACAATAACAGTGATAACCCCTAAAGGGGATTAATGAACCACATGGGGTTTCCCTGACATTTTTTCATGGTCATCATTAGACTCATGATTCCAGAGTTTAATTGAATTCTAATTCCACCATGGTGGGGGTTGGATTCCCAAACATTACCTGGCCCTTTGGATTAATAGTCTGGCAAGTATACCAGAAGATCAGCACTGTCCTCACCAAAATGGGCAACTGCACATTTCCACAGTCATCCAAGCCAAGATGGGCAAATGAAATGGGGCTGGGATCTGGTGGTGCTAGAATGATACCTGGAGTCAATTATGAGGACAAGTTCAATACACACGGCTTGAATTCTCCTGAAGACAGAAGATGAAGAAGGAGACCTTACTGACATTTTTCAAGATGACTAAAGGACTTAAAATTATAAATAGAGACAAACTATTATCCTGGAGCTGAGATCGTCAAGGGGACATAAACTACAAAAAAAGCATTTTTCTTCACATAAAGCCATGTCAAATGTTGGAATTCATTTCCTAAATGGCTGTCAATTTTAAGAGTCAGTTGGAGTCTTCAATCTGGGGTGGCTAGATTGTTTTGTCCGATGCATCAAGTTAGACACATGGGGATTTGGACTGATCAGCCATGGTAGAACAGGGTTAAGGGGCTGAGCGGCTTCGACATATTCCTCTATTTGTCTGACAAATGTGGCTCTTATGCACACAGGATGCATTTCCCCAGCTATCTTTGCATGGGTTTTATAGGAAGTATTGAGTGAACTGTTTGAGCCAGTCAAAAATAAAGCCAAATAACTGACCCAGTTCAAGTCGAACAGCTGCTGCCTCAGCACATTAGGAGGAAGGCTTGTTCAGACAGACTGACTGTCACCTCTGTCAAACCTCTCTAAAAAAAGGACCCTGCCTCAAACTCTAGTGGATAATTATGGTTTCTTGGTGTGATGAGGCTGACCACTCAATCCCTACATGTAGCTCGAGAGCAGATATATTATTTTGACCATCCCCAGGCTATTTCGAGTTCTCGGGGTGAGGATGATTTCCTGCCTGTCACTGACTTGCTTTCTGTACCACACAGTTCTCTGCTGCTCACTTCCAGAGAGCTGAGAGAAGTGAGTGAGTGTTTACCAGCATTCAGTGCTGGTGGACAGTAAGGGCTGGTGCTGCCACAGGAGAAACTGGGCAGAGCAACGAGCTGGTGCAAAACAGAGTAGGGAGGACAATTGGGACCAGCAGCTGGGCTCCCTTATGTTGCAAAGAACATCGTGCTTAGCGAACCCTTACTGATCAAAAACTGAACTCTTAGTGATCCACACCTCATGTCGGCATCACTGGCTGAGCCCGGTATTTATTGCCCATCTCTGGATGCCCTTTGAGAAGGTGGTGATGAGCTGCCTTCTTCAACTGCCGCAGTCCACATTCTGTAGATTGACCCACAATGCCCTTAGGGAGGGAATTCCAGAATTTTGATCCAGAGAAAGTGAAGGAACAGCATTATATTTCCTAGTCTGGGCGGTGAGTGGCTTGGAGGGGGACCTGCACAGGGTGGTCTGCTGCCCATGTCATTCTAGACTGAAGTGGTCATGTGTTTGGAAGGTGCTGTCTAAGAATTTCTGTTGAATTTCTGTCGTGTATTTTGGTGCACACTGCTGCTACTGAAGCGTTAGTGGTGTGGGATTAGATGTTTGTGGATGTGGTGCCAACCAAATGGACTGCTTTGACCTGGACGGTTTCAACTTCTTGAGTGTTGTTGGAGCTGGACCCAAGCAGTCCCATTGCATTCCTGACTTGTGCCTTGTGGATGGTGGACAGGCTCTGGTGAGTCAGGAGGTGAGTTACTTGCCACAGAATTCCTAGCCTCTGACCTGCTCTTGTAGCTACTGTACTTACACACCTAGTCAAGTTCAGTTTTTCCTCAATGGTAACCCCCAAACTGAGGAAATGCAGTGATACTAATGCTATTGGACATCAAGGGGAGATGTTTGAATTCTCTCTTATTGGCACAGTAATTGTACACTAATTGCAGTAGTGGAATTGATAGTGGAAAGGTCAAAGGTAAGTTGTCAAGATAACCTTCGTTAAAAGATGCAGGGCACAACAACACAAAACCAAACTGAAATATGGGGAAATATTCTTTAATAGTTTGAGATTGCGTGAAAGGACTGGTGAAGGGATGAAAACCTGGACAGAAAAGGGAGAAAACGATAACATATTTATACAGATCCTGTCAACCTCAGTATGTTACTTTTTTTGAAGTGAAGTCACTCATGTCCTACAGGACACATAGGGCGGCATGGTGGCTCAGTGGTAAGCACTGTTGCCTCACAGTGCCAGGGACCTGAGTTCAATTCCAGCCTCAGGCAGCTGTCTGTGTGGAGTTTGCACATTCTCCTGGGTTTGTCTGTGTGGGTTTGCTCCAGTTGCTCCAGTTTCCTCCCACTGTCCAAAGATATGCAAGTCAGGTGAATTGGTTATACCAAATTGCCCATAGCGGTAGGTGAATTAATCACAGGGAAATGGGTTACACTTCGGAGGGTCGGTGTGGACTTGTTGGGCCGAAGGGCCTATGTCTACACTGTAGGGAATCTAATCTAATCATATGACAGCCAAATTGCAGGGTGCACGGAAGGTCCCACAAATATCAGGATCAGTGAGGACTGGAGATCAGAGTGAACGGTGTACTGCTGGAAAAGCACAGCAGGTCAGACAACATCTGAGGAGCAGGAGAATCGACAATTTGGGCATAAGCTCAAGTTGGTTTTTTGACCAGTTTATGTTACTTGTTGCCAGGGGTAGCTAATTATAATGTGTATTTATCATAGAATCATAGACTCCCTACAGTGTGGAAGCAGGTCATTTGACCCATTAAGTCCATACTGGCCCTCTAAAGAATAGCCTACCATTTCTGATTAAGGGCTATGCCCGAAACATCAATTCTTCTGCTCTTTGGATGCTGCCTGGCCTGCTGTGCTTTTCCAGCATCACATTCTTCACCTCAAAGTGACACTTGCTGACAAGGACGCAGCTGGGAAAAACATCCCGGCTGTTGTATGAATGGCACCCCATGATCATTTACATCTTTCAGTGCAGGCAAATAACACCCAAGTTTGATACTGCATCACCTCAGGCAGCAGAGACCTGCTTTGGCAGTGTCAGTATGGACTAATTGTGTTGCTGGGGGGAGATTTGAAGATTTGATTTTCTGACTGAGAGGAGACACCACGACCAACCGTGTTAGAGATGACACAAAACCCTGCTGGCAGGGAGAACATTTTAACAAGAAGTATCTTGCAGCCTGTGAGAAAAACATCTGAATCTTGATGGAACTGAACTCGAAAATTCCACTCTCCATCGCTGGGTACAAACCTCTGAGTAGGTAGAGGGTAAGACTGGGGAAATGACACATTTCCTATCCTGACCCTGTCATCAGGATTGAGAACAATAAATCCCAGAGCTGAGTATAAATTGCCATTGTGTCTGGTGTAGTCTTTTGACCAATTCATGTTACTAGTTGCCAGGCTTGCTAATGGTAATGTGTACTTATCATAGAATCATAGAAGCCCTACAATGTGGAAGCAGGCCATACTGACCCTCTGACAGGTCCACACCCCCCACCAACCCAACCTCCACTCCCGGCACCTTCCCCTGCAACCGCAAGAAATGCAAAACTTGCGCCCACACCTCCCCCCTTACTGCCCTCCAAGGCCCCAAGGGATCCTTCCATATCTGTCACAAATTCACCTGCACCTCCACACACATCATTTATTGCATCCGCTGCACCCGATGTGGCCTCCTCTATATTGGGGAGACAGGCCGCCTACATGCAGAACATTTCAGGGAGCACCTCTGGGACGCCTGGACCAATCAATCCAACCACACCGTGGCTCAACACTTCAACTCTCCCTCCCACTCCACCAAGGACATGCAGGTCCTTGGACTCCTCCATCGCCAGACCATAGCAACACGACGGCTGGAGCAAGAGCGCCTCATCTTCCGCCTAGGAACCCTCCAACCACAAGGTATGAATGCAGATTTCTCCAGCTTTCTCATTTCCCCTCCCCCTACCTTGTCTCAGTCCCAACCCTCGGACTCAGCACCCCCTTCTTGACCTGCAATCTTCTTCCCGACCTCTCCGCCCCCACCCCACTCCGGCCTATCACCCTCACCTTAACCTCCTTCCACCTATCGCATTCCCAACACCCCTCCCCCAAGTCCCTCCTCCCTACCTTTCATCTTAGCCTGCTGGACACACTTTCCTCATTCCTGAAGAAGGGCTTATGCCCGAAATGTTGATTCTCCTGCTCCTTGGATGCTGCCTGACCTGTTGCGCTTTTCCAGCAACACATTTTTCAGCTCTGATCTCCAGCATCTGCAGTCCTCACTTTCTCCTCTAAAGAGCTGCCCACCCAGGTACATTTGTACATAAACCATTTCTAGTCAGTCACCATTTAAGTAATACTCTGCCATTCTGCTTTTCCTATTGAGGAAAACACCTTATCCACATTATACTGCATTGGTCAGATACTTGATTGCTCACTCAACATATTTAAATCGCCCCGAGGTATCTTTACATCTCTTTAACACTCACAATCTTGCCTGGCTTTATGCCATCAGCAAACTTGACATTTTACGTTTGATTCCTTCAATCAAATGATTGGTATTTATTGTGAATATCTGGGCCCAATCACAGATCCCTGAGCCACACCACTCCTCACTGCAATCCCACATCAAAAAATGACCCCTTTATACCTACTTTCTGTCTCCTATCTGCTCACCAATCCATGTCAGTATATTATCACTAACTCGTGTGCTTAGATTTTGCTCAGTCACCTCTTACATAAGACTTTATCTGAAAATCTGAATACACAGCATCTACTTGTTCCCCCATATCTATTCTATTACCTACATCCTCCAAACATTTTGACTTTGTATAATACTGCTGGTATTTTCTAAATGTCCTGCTATCACGTTCTTTATAATAGACTCCAGCATTTTCCCTACTATTGATGTGAGGCTAACCAGTTTGTAATTCTCGCTTTTCTCCATGCCTCATTTGTTTAATAGTGGAGTTAGCTCGCCATCCTCCATAACCTCTGGACGTTTGGAAGATGACAACCATCATATCCACAATTTCCAAAGCCACCTCCATTAGTACTCGGCATGTAGATTATCTGACCCTGCTAACAGTCCCATTAATACCTCCAGCACTTCTTTTTCCACTAATAGTAAATTCCTTGAATTTCCCCTTTTAAATATATCCTTGCTTCCCTAACATTTCTGGGAAATTATTTGTTTCTTCGTTTACTGTTTCAGATTACATTTGCTTGAGATAGTCTTTTTCTTTTCACTAGCTTATAGAAGCTCCTACAGTGTGATTTTATGTTCTTTGCAAGTTTATGCTCTTGCTCTATTTTTCCCTCTTATCTTTGAGACCTCCTTTGCTGAATTATAAATTGCTCCCAATTCCCAGCTTGCCTATTTTAACAGCAACTTTGTATGATTCCTTTTTGGATCTAATGGTATCCTTATTTTCTTTTGGCTGTGGTTCTGGCACATTTTCTGTAGTTTTCTTAAAACAAAAGGAATGTATAACTGTTGCAATGCACATATTTATTCCTTAAATATTAACCAGTTCTATCTATTGATATACCTTTTGATAAAGTTACCCAGTATATCGCAGGTAACTCACTCCTCACAACTTTGTGGTTTCCTTTGTTAGATTTAGGACCTAGTTTTGGATTTGACTATTTCACTGGCTTTCCCAATGTAAAATATTATCATGTTATAATCAGTTTTCCTAAAGGATCTTTCACAACCAGATAACTAATTAAACCCTTCTCATTGCACAAAACTATATCTAGGACAACCTGATCCATAGTTGGTTCCTCACTATACTGGTCTAAAAAGTATTGCATATACACTCTGGTAATTCATCCACCATGTTATTGTTGCTAATGTTTCCTGATGAAGGGCTTATGCTCGAAACGTCGAATTCTCTATTCCTGAGATGCTGCCTAACCTGCTGTGCTTTGACCAGCAACACATTTGCAGCTGTGATCTCCAGCATCTGCAGACCTCATTTTTTACTCAATGTGGCTGATCCAGTCTATATATAGATTAACATCACCCATGATTACAGGAGCATCCCTGTTATAAACATCGCTAATTTTGTATTTACTGCATCCTCTACTTCACCACTGCTGTTTGAATGCTTTTAAGTAACTCTCACTAATGTTTTCCAACTCTTGTAGCTTTACCCAGGCTGATTTGACATGTTCCTACCAGACTGATTTTATCTTTCAATAACAATGCCAACCCCCTCCTTTCCCATTTTATTTGCACTTCCTAAAGACTGAACACCCTTGGGTATTCAGTTCCCAGCCTTGGTCACCCTGTTGCTATGTCTCTGCAATCGCAATTATATTGCGTCCAGGTACAACTATTTGTGCTGTTAATCCATCTACCTTACTACAAAGGGAAACATGAATTCAGATATAGTATCTTTGGTGATTGACATTTTCTTTCGACCCCAGTCCTTTTTGCTGAAAGCCCTTGTGTACTCTGGCTTCCACTTGTGCTTTCTACCTTTCTGTCTTTGGTTCCCTCACTCTTGCCACCCCAGTCAGGTTCCCAAACCCCCGCCACTCTAACTTAGACTTTGAACAATTTGACAATTGCTGAGCTTTGTCCTTGGTACTTTGAAAATCTTCAATTCAATTGATCTTCAATGACTTTTCAAAATGTCATCTGCTTTTCACTGTACAGAGGCTCTACTAAACTGAAAGCTTGAGCATTGCTGTTGTTAAAGGAACTGTACAATGAAGATAGGGCACTCTGAAATGCTATCAAGGAACTCAAATCCCTACTAATCCCAGACCTTCTAACCTTCCTATCCATTTTCATAAAATTACATTTAGCTCATGCTCATTAATGAAATCAAAAAACGATGCATAAGAAATGAGACAATTTCCTACCATGGTAAAGTTTTTAATTACTTGCACGGATTATTAAATGCCTTCTTCAAAGAAGAATCCATTAAATTTATGGAAGATTCGGATATTGTGAATAATACCTTTTGTTGTGTTTTTGGGTTTTGTACAGCAGTGATTGCAAGTTTGCTTTTGGCTTGATTCTCTATTGAGTAAAAGGTGACTCCGGTAAATGGACCCTGCATCCTCTAAGTTCCAGAGCGTATCATTTACCAACTGAGGCTCAAAACAAGGTGCCTGGTCCAAGGGCCAGACACAAAAACAGCATAAAATCTGGTGCTGATAGTCCAGTACAATGTTGTGGGAGAGCTACAGTGTTGGAGATGAAATCCTTGGGTAAAAAGTGAGGTCTGCAGATGCTGGAGATCACAGCTGAAAATGTGTTGCTGGTTAAAGCACAGCAGGCCAGGCAGCATCTCAGGAATAGGGAATTCGACGTTTCGAGCATAAGCCCTTCATCAGGAATCAATGAAGGGCTTATGCTCGAAACGTCGAATTCCCTATTCCTGAGATGCTGCCTAACCTGCTGTGCTTTAACCAGCAACACATTTTCAGATGGAATCCTTGGAGAAGAATTCGGAAAGAATACCGCAGTAATACTGGTGAATGAGACCTCCTGTTCCATCACATATATTAAACATGGAATACCAGTACAACCACTATATAGGACGGATATTATTAAGCTGGAGAGGGTTCAGAAAAGAGTTACCGGGATATTGTCAGGAATGGAGGTTTGAGTTACAAGGAGAGGCTGGGACATTTTTCACTGCAGGAGGTTGACCTTAAAGAGGTTTATAAATTCATGAGGGGTATAGATACGGTGAATGGCAGGTGAACTCTCCCGATGGTGCGAGATTTCAAGACAAGGAGGCATATTTTTAAGGTGGGAGGAGAAAGTTTTAAAAAAGACATGAGAAGCGTTTGTTTTACACAGAGTGGCTCATATGTGGAACGAACTGTCAAAGATAGTGGTGGCTGCGGATACAGTTACAACATTTAAAAGACATTTAGGTAAATACATGAATAGGAAAGGTTTGGATGGATATGGATCAAACACAAGCATGTGGGACTACTTTAGTTTGAGATTATGGAAAGGTTGGACTGAAGGGTCTGTTTCCATGTTGTATCACTCTATTACAGTACATTCATTCCCAAATATTGCTTTTTTCTTAACTGTGTTTTCCCTTCTGCAATATTAAACTGATGCATCATTTTCCCTTCTAGTGGACACAAGAGGATGACCAGAAGTGACCCTGTGACAGTATTTCAAAGCTGAGCTGGGGAATTCAACCTGGTTTCCTTCACCTGTATTTACCCCTCTATCACTATCACAGAAAACCGAACCTCTCTCTCCTCATTATTACCTGGGGGATGCATGCCCACAATCTCCCTGCCCCGTTTTGTACATTTCACCAGAACTACATTTCACACGTCCTGATTGGCTGGAAAGCACTTTGCAATCTTCTGAAAAAGTACGATATAAATACTGACCCTCTTTCTTCCTCTAACCTTCCATCAACCATTAAGCAACACGTAGAGACAGGAACAAAAACAGAAATTGCTGGAAAAGCTCAGCAGGTCTGGCAGCATTGAGAGCAATCAGAGTTAATGTTTTGGGTCAAGTGACAGAGACAGGGATTGTAGGTTAACCACTGAAATATTAAATTCTATCCACGAATCCTCCTTTTACACACGATTATTCAAAACAGCATCTTATGAGACAAGGCATAAATTTGCGCAAATGACTTGTTTATTTATATAATAAAGTCAAATGAAAAATATGTGATGTGCAGAGTCAATTTCCTTAGCTCCTCAACATGACTCACTAAACATTCTACACAGCTATTCTCTGAAATTACTTCATCCAGAAATTAACACAGAGGGGGTTAATTTGCATAGGCCCTGAAAACAAACTTGGTGATTACGATATATGATTACTCCACACGCAGTCAATGTAATGTAGGCAGCATGCTAACTGTGAGCTTTTCCCAGTACAATAATCTCTGCAGGCTTGCTGCACTATCCACACAGTTGTGGCTGTATATATCAGCCGGGCGGGTGTGGGGAGAGGGGGGGGGCCCTTATCATCATTTGTTTACCCTTGATAGCAGGTCTATTCACAGGATGTAGCCTTCCACATTCTGTCTCCTCAACATTATCACAGCACCTCAGCCGACTCCTTCATTCTCTTTGGGACAAATAAAGCATCGAAGCTAATTAACCGAGGAACTGCACAAAATAATAAAGGATACTTAGCAAATGTAATTTTGGGAACCGATAATGCAGTCCAGCCCCTGCAGCCTGAGTATCTTTACAGACTTTTGTAAAACAGTTTATTGAAATAATTGAAATGACATTATTACCACTTGCACTACTTCAAACTCACCTCTACCTCTTAAGGGGGGGGGGGGGGGCTCATTGCAAGTTGCAAAGATACTGGATATTGTTTCACACTTGAACCAGCCCATAGGCAGCAGACTGATGAATGTAAATACAATGTGGTTAAAAGTCTGGCTCTGTGACCTGTATATAGTCATGGAATATGAGTGTCAAACTAGGAACGGTTTGCTCCTGAGTTGAAGAGGCCGTTTTACATCTGATGGGCTCAATGTTGCCTCGAGACTCACATGCTCTATTTCCCAGAAATACACCTGATATAACTCCAGGATCAAAGAAAGCAGCTCCAAATTACCAAAACAAGAACAGAGAGTATTGGGGAAACTCAGCAGGTCTGACTGCCCCTCTCAGGAGAAAAAACAGAGTTGGCTCTTCTGAATTCAGAGCATTAAATCGGTTTTTCTCACTCCACAGATACTGTCAAACCTGCTGAGAGTCTCCAGAATTCTCTGTATTTCTTTCAGCGTTACTGCACCTGCAGTATTGCACTCTTATTTCTAATTACTATCTTTGTTCCATGACAGAGTCTTTAGTTAGGATTCCAATTTTGCAGCAATCCCTTCCTTCAGTCTTTGTTTGTGTAGGTGGTATGCCTATTGAAGTTAGACGGTGCTGTAACTGCAGCGAGTATGGCCTGATTTCATCTCTTTTGTCCATAGCTATAATACAGATCTACTCTTTCATTACAACTGACAGCTTTTCTAAAGCCTTTATATTCAAATGTATTGGATCATCATTAATAGGGCCAGGAATAGATAAGTATAATAACTTCTTTCAAATAAATGTTCCTGAAATCTTATGCCATTTCGCAATTCCATCATCTTACCCACCCCAGCCAACTCCATCCTGTCCTATCCCATTCGTCTCATATTATCCTTGAGTCCCTCTCACCTCACCATCTGCTGCTATCACTATCCTTCCCACCAATCTCATTCTCTCCCTCCCAGGGACAATCTCTCCTGCCAGGGAAACGGATGGTCAGGCACACTCTCATCTCCTCAGAAACCCACCCCACTACACACCTACCTGTTGGTATAACACACTCGAGTCCTCTGCTGACTGCACATGTCCCTGTGTGAGCCAGATACTGACAATCAAGTAAACCCACTAACAAACAGCGCCTTCAATAATCAATCAGAACACAGGGCAGGCATAAACTCTATATTGTTGAGAGTTACTGCAAACAAATAAAGAAAATGCACCCCAGGTAAATCCTGCATACTGTGTATTGCAGAATATTTGGCTTAGTTATCTATGTACTGGATCTTTCACCAATTATAAATTAGTAAACTTTTTAATTTCCAATTCTAAATGTGAGTTTTAGGAGTGAACTGTTGCATGAACAGAATAAGTGCAGGTTCAATTTCAGAGGGTGGATGACATTTCTAGGTGGGACCAAAGGAATGTAACACCTAAAAGTATCAAAGAAACTTCAGATGGAGTGGGGGAGGAGAGAGAGAGCGAAAGAGCAATGTGAACGCTGTGGAAGTCGCAGTTTACAAACCATTTGTAAGCACCTTTGCATTACAGGTAAAGAAAGAAAGACTCTCTCATACTCTGAATGCCGCAAAACAATTTTAAAAATCAGGAAAAAGGAACTTCAATCATTTAAAAATTACAGAAACTTGAAAATTGAGTGTTCAGCTGCCAACCTCTACACTAGCAGTGCGCTCCAATAACACCTGCACTGCTATCTTATCCTCTAAAACCTATTTAGAAACTGATCCATGGAGCTTTTGTCTTTATTTTTATTGTTTTTAGATTTAATCCATATTTCTAATCTGTGCAGTACATTACTATTTCTACTTGCATGTAGTAATTAAGAAGCTCACATTTTTTTGTTGATTTAAGAAAACCAGGCTAAGTTTACTCCTTTTATAACATCATTTTATGTGGCTGGGAAGGAAGGCAACTACAAGAGAAGTGATCATTTTAAAAGTAACTTTGTTGCAACCAATCCAGAGGGTAGGCGAACAAAGAAGGGGAACCAATACATCCCTATGTGCCCAGGAGCTTAACACTTTGGAGTATTCCATCTGGATTGATCAGGAATCTCACCTTGGATCTGATTGTAACTAAACAATGCAATATATTGAGTAAACTAGAATTTTATTTCACAGAAAAATCATAAAATACCAGTTTGAACCAACCTTAGGGTTCAGGAGAGATTTCCAAGGATGTTGCCAGGGTTAGAGGATTTGAACTATAGGGAGAGGCTGAATAGATTGGGGCTATTTTCCCTGGAGCATCAGAGGCTGAGGGCTAACGTTATAGAGGTCTAAAAATTGTGAGGGGCATGGATGAGGCCTCTTCCCTGGGATGGGAGAGTCTAAAACTATAGAGCATAGTTTTAAGGTAAGAGGGAAAAGATTTGAAAGGCACCTAAGGGAAAACCTTTTTTACAGAGAGGGTGGTGTGTGGATAGAATGAGCTGCCAGAGGAAGTGGTGGAGGCTGGTACAATTATAACATTGAAAAGGCATCTGGATGGGTATATGAATAGCAAGGGTTTAGACAGATATAGGTCAGGTGGTGGCAAATGGGACTAGATTAATTTAGGACATCTGTTCGGCGTGGACGGGTTGGACCAAAGGGTGTGTTTCCATGTCTCTGTGCTCTCATGGATTAATGATATCACCTGCAGTATTGAAATGCTGCCCTTTCAACACCTATTGGATTTTTACTATTTATTGGATTTATTAGTCAATCTGCTACGGTGTTGGTTACAGTGAATCTGAGCAGCTTGACTTTCAGCTGTCTATAATCTTTCTTGTTGGCGCGTCTATCTCACTGTTACCTATGCTGCTTCTCCCTGCTCTCTGACTTTATTCTTTATGTCTCCTCAGTTCTTATCCATGAGCTGTGCCTCAGTTGGAATCAATGTCCTCTCAGAGTGCAATCTAAGTCAACATTCAAGTGCGGTACTGTAGGCTGCCACATTATTACAGGCACCACGATAAATTAAAGTGGGTAAAATTGAGGTCGATTCTACTTTCTCACTGGGACAGAACTTCCACAATCCTTACCAGTGCCCTCACCATTAACCAACATTGCTAAATAAACAACAGACTAAAGGTAACGTCACCATAGTCCCATAGGGCTGCTCTCTCAGAGAGAGACTACAGCTGGTAGGTTAACCTTAGGGTCACCATGCCTCAGGCGAGGGGAGAGGTTGAGAAGGAGGGTACTTCCTGGTAAGCTCAGCCAGTGTTGGAATTGAACCCACTCTGTTGGCATCACTCTGTGTCACAAACCAGCCATCAAACCACATCATTCTCAAATTGCTGCCCTTGCTGCGCACACACTACTTACATGACAGAAGTGACCACACTTTAAAAACATTTCACTCACTTTGGAATATCCTGTGGAAAGGTGCTATCTGAATGCAAACCTTCATTCACTTTTTTTCCCCTGTTTATCTCTGACAAAGTCATGACACGTTGTAGATATGTCGATTAGATGGAATGATACAACCAAAGACTGTGGAGCAGCATGGTGGCTCAGTGGTTAGCACTGCTGCCGCACTGCTCCCGGGACCCAGGTTCGACTCCAGCCTTGGGCAAGTGCCTGATTGGGGTTTGCACATTGTCTGCATGGGTTTCCTCCAGGTACTCCAGTTTCCTCTCACAATCCAAAGATGCACAGGTCAGGTGGATTGGCCATGCTATATTGCCCATAGTGTCCAAGTGATGTGTAGGCCAGGTAGCTTAGCCATGGGAAAAGCAGGGTTACAGAGACGGTGCGTCTGGGAAGGATGTTCTTTGAAGGGTAGGCGTGGATTAAATGGGCTGAATAGCCTGTTTCCACACCATTGAGATTCTATGAAGAACATGTTGGGGGCCCCTCCATTGAGGGAAGGGATGAATTGGAGCCATGGCTATAAGATGTGGCAAGTTGCTCACTGGGAATAGATTCATGTGGTTGGCTGCTTCTGTCAGGTGGAACTGAGACACAAACACACTTGGGTTAAACATAGGATCACAGAAACTAGGGGCAGGAGTATTCCAACTGGCCAAACAATATGATCATGGCTGATCTTCTAGCTCAATGCAATATTCCTGCTTTCCTTCCATTCTTCATGCTGCCTTTACAATATAAATTTTTATCCATCTCTCGGTTGAATATTTTTACTGCCTTGGTCTCCTTCTGTGGTACAGATTCCCAAAGGTTCACCACCCTTTGTGTAATGAAATATTTCCTCAACTTATGGTCTATGTCATATCCTGACAAACTCCCCAGCCAGGGGAACACATCCTCCCAGCATCCAGCCTGTCAAGCCTGACTGTGCACAGACTCTCGTTAAGCTCAGAGGAGAAAAAGTGAGGCAAATGGAACTGTGGCCTCATGTCAGGACCAACACAGCCTTGACGTAATAAAATTTTATAACTTAAAACCAACTCATGCACATGCCCAGAAAGTAGCAAGGCAGATAACTAGAGACATGGAAGGTAAGCCCCTGCAACACAGAAAATCTCAAAGTTTCTAACATCTTTAGTTAAATTGCTAACCATGACTTAATGGAATTTTCTTTGCAATCTCATTTACCTTCCCACTGTTCTCTCGCTCTGTCTCTTGTCTTGCTTTTTGAGTTCTCTTCTGCTTTTCCTGTCAGTTCTTCTTCCTGGTGGTCTTGCACTTTTTGTTGGCTTTTATTTCATCTCCTGGCATTCTATTCTATTTTGTTGTCTTCTCTCCACTATTTCGTTCTCTTACTTTGGCTGAAGAATGGGTAAATGGTGTAGCACCTGATGGAATAAGGGCTGTTTACCAGGGTACGGGGAGCTTCTGGCCAAGTGGATATGGTGGGAGTTAGGTTAGCAATGGACAATATGGTCAGGCCAGTATCTCGGGTTAATTGGATTGGGTAGATGGCATGGGGAAAGGAATTTGGTCAGATGCCACATTTTGGGTCATGGATGAGGGTACATCCAGTGAGGACTATGACCTGGGATTGCACAATGCAGTAAAGAGATTGCAAAGGGGTGTCTTAAGGGGTGGCTCAGTGGTTCACACTGCTGCCTCACAGCACCAGGGACCTGAGTTCAATTCCCAGTCTTGGGCAAATGTCTGTGTGGAGTTTGCGCATTCTCCCCGTGCCTGCATGGGTTTCCTCTGGGTGCTCTGGTTTCCTCCCACAATCTAAAGATGTACAGGTTAGGTGAATTGGCCATGCTAAATTGCCCATAGTGTAAGGTGCATTAGTCAGGGGAAAAGGTCTGGGTGGGTTACTCTTCAGAGGGTCAGTGTGGACTTGTTGGGCTGAAGGGTCTGTTTCCGTACTGTGGGGAATCTAATCTTAACTCTAGTATTTTTATGGGCGGCATGGTAGCTCAGTGGTTAGCACTGCTGCCTCACAGCACCAGGGTCCCGAGTTCACTTTCAGGCTCCGGTGACTGTCTGTGTGGAGTTTGCACATTCTCCCCGTGTCTGCGTGGATTTCCTCCGGGTGCTCTGGTTTCCTCCCACAGTCCAAAGATGTGCAGGTCAGGTGAATTGGCCATGCTAAATTGTTTGTAGTGTTAGGTGCATCATTCAGAGGGAAATGGGTCTGAGTGGGTTACTCTTCAGAGGGTCAGTGTGGACTTGTTGGGCCGAAGGTCCTGTTTCCACACTGTAGGGAGTCTAATCTAAAACAGGCAACGCGCATGAAAGGAAAACGTAGTCTTAAATTAGCTTAGAACCAATACCTCGGTGTGGCACTCTATCATGTTGAAAATAGTGTGACAGTTAAATGCGAGGCATTTCATTTCATGTAAGTCTGTTATCAGTCCCTGGGTTAGATTTCACATTTCAACCAGTAATTACTAGAAACATGCCCTTGCACATCAATGCAGGATATAAGTAGGTTTTGTCATTACGATGCTGCTATATGTGCATTGTCTATCAGCATGTAAAGATCAACGTCCCTCACATTAGTCATAAAGTCAATGGTACATGTTACAGTGTCTGGCCAAAGTGTTTGCTGATTCAGGTGCCTGTTCTCCAGTAATTGCTGTATAGCATCCCATTGTATCTAGTGTATCAGACCATTCAGTCGAACCATTCCATGCTCATATTTATGGTTCACATGAACCTCCACTTCATCTCATCCAATCAACACATGCTTGTTCTTTCATCATCATGTGTTTATTAAGCTTCATCTTGCACGCCACTTACCTCCATCTGAGAGTGACCTCCATATTTTCAATGCGTTCTACATAAGAAGCTTGGTTTAAATTCCTTGACTGGATGTGTTACTTACTGTATACTTTTCAATGACTCCCAGTTCTGTTTTCCTGCCCCATGGAAACCCAATCAAATCCTGTTGCAATCTTGATGAACCAATAATGAAGGGGGATATCTAGTTGTGGTGTATTTAGGTTTGTAAAAAGGGGGTACCACATCAAAGGTTATTTTACTAAATAAAGACTCATGGTGCAGGAGGTTTGATGTGGATGGAGGATTGGTTAACCAGAAACTAAGAGCAGAGGTCATTTTCAGTTTGGAGACATGTAACTGGTGGAGTGTCACAGGAATCAGCGCTGAGGCTTCAACTATTTAAATTTATATCAATGATCTGAATGAAAAGACCAAAGGCTGGCAAATTTGTTAACATAGAACATAGAACATAGAACAATACAGCACAGAACAGGCCCTTCGGCCCACGATGTTGTGCCGAACATCTAGCCTAGATTAAGCACCCATCCATGTACCTATCCAATTGCCGCTTAAAGGTCACCAGTGATTCTGACTCTACCACTCCCACGGGCAGCGCGTTCCATGCCCCCACCACTCTCTGGGTAAAGAACCCACCCCTGACATCTCCCCTATACCTTCCACCCTTCACCTTAAATTTATGTCCCCTTGTAACACTCTGTTGTACCCGGGGAAAAAGTTTCTGACTGTCTACTCTATCTATTCCTCTGATCATCTTATAAACCTCTATCAAGTCACCCCTCATCCTTCGCCGTTCCAACGAGAAAAGGCCTAGCACTCTCAACCTATCCTCGTACGACCTATTGTCCATTCCAGGCAACATCCTGGTAAATCTTCTCTGCACCCTCTCCAAAGCTTCCACATCTTTCCTAAAGTGAGGCGACCAAAATTGCACACAGTACTCCAAATGTGGCCTAACCAAAGTCCTGTACAGCTGCAACATCACTTCACGACTCTTGAATTCAATCCCTCTGCTAATGAACGCTAATACACTATAGGCCTTCTTACAAGCTCTGTCCACCTGAGTGGCAACTTTCAAAGATAACGACACAAATATTGGGAAGAAAAGACGTTTTTTTTCCCGAGGACATAAGGAGTCTGCAAAAGTAGATAAAGATACATTAAGTGAGTGGGCAAAAAAATAATCACTGATGTCGTATAATGTGGGAAAGTGTGAGCAGTTCTCACTGCAGGAAGATCAAAATAACCGGATATTATTTAAGCTGACAGAGATTGCAGGACTTGGAGTACAGAAGAACTAGGTTGTGAAGCACAAAAGCCTCCTGACACAGGTGCAGAAAATGATGAGGAAGGCAAATAGAATGTTGTTATTTATTGCAAAGGGAATGGAATATAATTAGGGATGTTTTGCTACAGTTATACAGTGCATTGATGAGGCGTTTCCAAAGTACTATGCGCAGTGTTGGTGTCTTATAATTAAGAAAGCACTTAATTGAATTAGAAACAGCTCAGGGAAGATTTATTCTCCTGATTCCTGGGATAAGGCTGTGCCTGTACTCACTGAGGTGTACAACGTGAGATGCCGAGCGAGTTGACAGGGTGGATAGTGATCTCTTTCCAGGAAAGACCAGACACATTTAAAATGAAGAAGTCTCCCAGTTAGGGGGGAGAGAAGGTGATTTAATATTTCTCTCAGAGGGTTGTGAGTCTGTGGAACTCTCTTTGCTCGAGAGCAGTGGAGATGGGCAGTTATTGAATATTTTATAGACAAAAAGAGAGAGACGTTTTGATTGTTGTTGAACAAATACAGAAAATTAGACATTGCTCTTCAATGTTGGTGCACAATTTATGCAGTTGGAATTAGTCCAGTCTGCTGGATGATAGGTTGCTATAGTTTCCCTCCCTTCTGTTCTGGTACAGGCAAGATCTCATCCTTGGGTTCATTAATGCTGACGTGATCAGGCAAAGGTTTCTGAGCTATCAGGGGTTGGCAGGAATGTGATGTTGATACCACAAATGCCCAGCCATGATTATATTGAATGGCAGAAGATCAAAGGGGCTGAATTTCCTCCTCCTACAGCTAATTCGTTAGTTTTGTCGCTTGTACGGTCTCAGTTTTCTCTTTCCTGAGTTTGGGAGCTGAAACCTGACGAACCTGCCATCCATTGATAATGAGGTTGTACCTTGGTTTATCAGGTTAAGTGTTTGTTTTTCAGCTGGAAGAATAAAGCAGGTTTTAATTTGGCAAATGAGAACTGTGAGACCATGGAATCGCTCCAGCGTGGAGTTAGGGCATTCAGCCCATCAAGTCCACACTCCCTCCAAATCCCTCCAAACAGCATCACACTCAGACTCACTCCCCACATACTTATTCCCCATAACCCTACATTTCCACCTAGCCTGCACATCCTTCAACACTGTGGGGAACTTAGCACGGCCAATCCACCTAACCTGCACATTTTTGGACTGTGGGAGGAAATCCGCGTAGACACGGGGAGAATGGACAAACTCCACACAGACAGTCACCTGAGGGAGGAATCGAACCTACTGCTGCAAGGCAGCATTGCTAACCACTGAGCCACCGTGCCATGCATGGTGAAAGATAAATAACCCTCTGGATTATCTTTGTCCTGAGCTGGGAATGTATTCACTTGATTCTGTCATCATCAGGTGATTTCCATCATCTTGGGAAAACATTAGTCTCCTCGAGTGTATTCATTCAGCCTTCTAGATACTTGCCATGGTTGTGGGAATTCTTCCACCAGGTTCTTAACGATTTCAACTCGAATCACCTCATCTGGGAGAAGGTGCAACCTTTGTATCATTGTTCTTCAATGCAGGTTCTTTGGCAGAATTCTGTGGACAGCCAATTCCCGTGGGGTCCTTCTGGTATAGTTTGGCACTTCCTTAAGCCACCAGGATAACCACTGGGAGAGGAATTCACCTTCAGTTCCCATTAATTTCCAGAGAATGCGATGTGCTTGTATTTGCCACTCCAACATGGTGTCCCCAGTCACTCAGTGCATGGCAGATCAGATTAAATGTTTCCCCTGCAGCTTGACTGAACACACTGTACCAAGCTCTCCAAGTGGCTTTGAGTTGGCATCAAACAAAGACCAAAAGGAAGCCCACGGCTCAGTCACTTGATGAATTGTTGGCTGTGCTGCAAAGATCAGTTGGCAATCTATCAGAACAATAAAGTTAAAGTGATGTTTAAACTGACTGCAAAAGGTTGTCCTCGGTGAGTCAGTGGTTACAGCATTATCCCAGAGGGAAATGAGGGGCGCACAATCTATGGAAGGTCCCATCCCAGTCTGGGCTGTGTTAATCAATCTCAGGCATCGGGATGCGACAAACACGGGAAGGTGGAAGGGGAAAGTCATGGAACTGGACTTACTGGATCCAGAAGCTGAGGAAAAGTACAGATGGGAACATATTGCGGTTGGACTCAGCTGAGGCATTCTTCACGGTTGGCGGAACACTTTTCTAGGACAGCAAGCCTTTGGTTCAAGGACAGCATTCCTGACTCTAACCAAGGGTTCAAACCCCACACCAGGAAGCCCTCACCAATGTACAGCGTACAATCTGATCTCTGAATGGTGGATCAGTGTCTAGCTGGACAGTCACATTTGGACAGATGACCACTGGCTCAGTGGTCATCCTCAGAGGCTCAGGAATGGAGTTTAGCAGCTGGATCAGCAAGTGAAGGCCACTGCACAGGATCCAGATACTGAGCTGAAGCCCAGTGAAGGTACGCAGTGGATGCACGTATCGCCAGCCTGAAGGGATAGTGGTGCTATTCATGCTTGTATGGCACCTTGGGGAAGAGGCAATGAAAAGTTCAGAAGACAACAGAATACCGGCTAATCTAGATCTGAGCTTGTACACAATCTGTTAGTGTCCCTTTAGTCTTTCTGAGGAAGTGTTCTAACAGTGATGTAATGTGTGTGAGTTAGGGCCATGGCTGGAGGGAGGACACCCAGTGAAGACTCTCTGAGCCTGATGTTGGTGCAATCTGGACAGGTCCGGAATCATTATCCCAACACTCAATCAATATTCTCCACACCAAGGAAATTCAGAACGTCTTTTTGATTTGCTGTGAAATCACTGGCGCTGTGCACCAGCAGCACAGGAGCAGTGAGCAGGGTGATGGCACAACAAAGCCCCTTCCACAATGACAATTCCTGTTTGGAAGGGGCTGTCAGTTTATGTCTCATGCAAGACCAATTCTATCTCCCACACACACTGTGCACACGCTGCTCTTAAGGGACACCTTCGTGTTAACCAGTTGGAGTGTTTGCTTTGCAAGCTGTTAACATAAGGAAGGATTTTTTTATGATAGATATTGTAACATAGTCCTAATGTTGGATTTTAAAATTCATTTGCTAAATTTGTCTTTTGTGCTTGTCATTATTCAGCTCATCCACCTCCTCACACACACACACCACTTCACACACCCACATACACTGACACACACACAGACATCTCCACACACACACAGTCACATACTCACATACTTGTACACATACACACAGTCACACAGTCACACACCCACACACACTCACATACACAGTCACACATTCCCTCACCCAAACATACACACAGACACACACTCATGCACCCAACACACTCACACATACACACCCACACACACACACAGACTCATTTACGCATTCACACACTCATGCACACACACTCGCACACCCACATGCACAGACACACCCACTCACACCCACACACACACTCACACAGACACACTCTTACTGACCCACTTACACACCCACACACTCACATGCTCACCTCAGCACACTTGCCTGGTACACGCACCCACCCAGTCTTATACATGTGATAGGACCATAGAAAATGTACAGCACAGAAAAAGGCCATTCAGCCTGTTGCGACTGCACTGGCTACTTGCCCATTCTATCCCATTCTCTGTCACCTGGTCCATAGCTGAGCACACAGATCCTGGTTCCTTTCAGATTGTATTGAGGGTTTCCACCTGGATCACCGAATTGGGCAGTGAATCCCAGACTCGTGTAACCTTGTGAGTCCGAACCCTTTTCCTCACCTCCCGTCTAATCCTTCTAGAAACCAGCCTTAGTCTGTGTCACATGTACAAGACAGAGTATGATAAGTGTTAGCCTTATACTGAGGGCTATGGAGAGTTTATGTTTTAGTCTTCCTCTCTTTCTCCACTCCCCCAAGTCCTTTGCCTGCAGATGCTGACTTCCTATGGAGGTACTGTTAATCCAGCACGGTCTGATTGACAGTCCCTTTCTTGAACGCTGTACACGAGAGGTTGGTAGCTTATTTAATTTTAAAGGGTCTCAAAACTGCAGGAGTGCCAAAGTGCTTTATTGCTAATTAAATAATTTTGAATTGCAGCTACTGCTGTGCAGTAAGAAACCTACAGACAAGTTGGAAAGAATGAGCAATGGAGCTGGAGTGTGATTGTCACCAGGTCATCTGTTTCATTGGTACGTGCTAAATAAAAAGATCAGTGCAGAACATTGGGAAGATGTCCATGTTCCTCTCCAAATGAATGTGGATGCCACAAAAGTCCCATCAGCTGCAGTGGGAAACAGGGAAATGCTGTGATGGGATCCAGTAAATTAAAACTCCAATGAAAGCGGAAACATCATGAGCAGGTTGATTTTGAATATGTATCTGTCGTCCCAATTGAAGGTGGTCGATTTTTCCCAGTGGATTTAAACATTAAAGTTTATGATCTTTCTTTAGCCTGTTGTATGTTACAAACCTCTCCAGTAAGACTGTACCTATTGTAAATGCAATAATCAACGATGAGAAAGTGAGGACTGCAGATACTGGATATCAGAGATGAAAAGTGTGGTGCTGGGAAAGCACAGCAGGTCAGGCAGCATCTGAGGAACAGGAGAGTTGATGTTTTGAGCTTGACCGCTTCAGCTTCACCAGCCATTCCTGATGAAGAGCTCATGCTCGAAACATCGGCTCTCCTGCTCCTTGACTACAGTAAATGCAAGTAAATGTGATGCTTATGATATTGTCAACACCATGGTCTCCCTGTTAGGGAGTCTAAAACAAGAGAGCATAGTCCTCAGGATATTACGTCAAACATTTTGAACTGAGATCAGGAGAGTTTATCAAATGATGCTCCATTGCTGTATATAAGCAATTCATGTTCCAATGCATCTGTAAAACATCATGTTCACAGCTGTAAAATAGCCAGGCTTGGGCTGACAAGTGGCAAATAAAATTCGCACCACACAAAAGCCAGGCAATGACCATCACCAATAAGAAACATTCTAAACACTGCTCCTTGATATTCAATGGTGTTATCATCACTGAATCCCCCACTATCAACATCCTGGGGGATACCTTTGACCAGAAATTCAACTGGACTCACCAGATAAACACAGTGGCTGCAGGAGCAGGTGAGAGGGTGGGAATACTGCAGTGGGGAACCTCCTGACTCCCCCAAAACCTGTCCATCATCTACAAGGCACGAGTCAGGAGTGTGAGGGAATACTCCCCACTTCCCTGGATGGCTGCAGCCCCAACAACACTCAAGAAGCTTGACACCATCCAGGACAAAACAGCCCATTTGATTGGCACCACATCCACAAACATTCATTCCCTGTAGCAGCAATGTGCACACTGTACAAGATGCACTGCAGGATTCATTAAGACTCCTTAGTCAGCACTTTCCAGAACCATGATTACTTCCATCTAGAAAGATGGGCGGCACGGTGGTTAGCACTGCTGCCTCACAGCGTTGGAGACCCAGGTTCAATTCCCACCTCAGGCGACTGACTGTGTGGAGTTTGCACATTCTCCCCGTGTCTGTGTGGGTTTCCTCCGGGTGCTCCAGTTTCCTCCCACAGTCCAAAGATGTGCAGGTCAGGTGGATTGGCCATGCTCAATTGCCCGTAGTGTTAGGTGAAGGGGTAAATGTAGGGGAATGGGTCTGGGTAGGTTATGCTTCGGTGGGTCGGTGTGGATTTGTTGGGCCGGAGGGCCTGTTTCCACACTGTAAGTAATCTAATCTAAAGTACAAGAGCAGCAGATGCATGGGTACATCACCACCTGCAAGTTCCCCTCACCATCCTGCCTTGCAAATATATCGCTGTTACCTCAATGTAGCTGGCTCAAAATCCTGGAAGTCCCTCTCCTAAGGGCATTAGATTAGATTAGTTTATTTACAGTGTGGAAACAGGCCCTTCAGCCCAACAAGTCCACACTGACCCTCCAAAGAGTAACCCATGCAGACCCATCCCCCTGACTAATGCACCTAACACTATGGGCAATTTAGCATGACTAATTCACCTAACCTGCCCATCTTTGGACTGTGGGAGGAAACTGAAACCCACACAGACACGGGGAGAATGTACAAATGCCACACAGACAGTCACCCGAGGTGGGAATCGAACCTGGGTCTCTGGCGCTGTGAGGCAGCAGTGCTAACCACTGTGCCGATTGTGGATCTAAAACAGACTGCAGTGGTTCAAGAAGGCAACTCCATCATCACCTTCTCAAGCACAACTAGGGACAGGCCCAGCCAGTGACACCCACATCCCCACGAGTAAATAAGACAAAATTAAGGCTGGCTAAGACAGACTTTTAGACTCTCAGGGAATCAAGTGGAAAATTGGAATCAAGGTGGTTCCTGATGATAACTGCATGGGAGAGCAGTGGTCCATCAACTGAATGGCCCATTCCTGTTCCCGTTACTGTTACTTCATTCAGAGTCAAGGATGGAAAGTCTCCTCAACACTAACTGCTGCCACAGCTGCCATGTGCTGGAGAACTGTCATCAGTTACGAATCCTGTTGGATTTTTTTACCCTTCGAATGCCAGTGTGCCCGGCAGAAGCCTGTAACACCCCTGGGCCGGGGAGAAGCAGAAGCGATAGTGGCATTTCCTAACCCACAGCCACTATTTCTGGGAGGATGCTATCTAAAGGATTCCTGATAAACAAGCCTGAGCTCACAGCGGGTGGCACAGTGTGCAGCAATTCTGAACTGGGAGCAGGGTGGTACAAGAGGGTATTTGACTGAGTGCTATTTAATTGGAGCCCCTTAGCTGGGCAGGTACTCACCACTCAGCCTCCTCATTGCTGCATCTCTGCATCGCACAGTGTCCTCTTCCTCGCTGATAGTGAACAGGCCCCGCAGGCTGGGAGTGGACAGGCAATGCCGGACTGATGCCCTCTTCAGCCTCTTGCCTTGCCTGGCAGCCCCGGGGCAGTGGTGCTGCATAGCAGCGGGAGGGCTGGCAGGGGTGGGGGGTGGGGGGGCCTGGATGCAGCCGGGTCAGACCATCAGCTCCCCAAAAACCAAGCGAGTCATTGCAAAAGGGGGGGAAAAAAAATAAACAGAAACGAGCAGGGAGGAGCAGCGCTGAGGCAGCCCCGCAGTTGCACAGACACTTGGAGAGAGGTGCAGTGTTGCACAGACGTCAGTGTAACACAGCCTCTCCCTATCCTGACTCACTCACTCACTCTGCCGGCCCCCGCTTCCCCCAGCACACTCCGAGGAGGCAAATACACCCCCAACCTTAAGGTACACAGAGACAGAGGGAGAGAGAGAGAGAGAGAGAGCCTGTTTCCCTGGTAACAGTGGCACAGCCAACAGGTTTGAGCGGATCTCTCGCTGTCTCTGTGTCTGGAGGACTTTCCACTCCCTGACTCCGCTCCACTGAGGTGTCATGTTGCTCGGGCAGGTTTCCAGCGGGGTTATGCAGGGGAGGGGGGGACAGGGGGCCGGAGGCTGCAGGTACACGGGGTGGGTGCTTATAGAGTGAAAGGGTGGGAGTGAAAGGTGTGAGAGTGGGTGCAAGGTGAGGAGATGGGCTGACAGTGGGTGTAGGGGTGGGGGCATGTCTATGGAGTGATAGGGTGGGCATTGAGGTGTGTGTGTCTACAGGGTGACAGTTTGGGTGTAGGGGTGGGTGTGTGTCTATAGGGTGACAGAGGGTGTGAGGGTGACTGCAAGGTTGGGAGATGTGTACAGAGTCATGAGAAGGGGGAGTGGGGGGAACAAGATGGGTGTAGGGTGGGGAGATGATGCTAGGATGACGAGAAGGGGGAGTGGGGTAACAAGGTGGATGTAGGGTGACAGGGTGGGTGTAGGGTGGAGGGATGGGTATGGAGTGATGGGAAGGGATTGTAGGATGGGGAGATGGGTATCGAATGATGGGAAGGGGCTATGGGGTGAGAGGGTGGGGGACAGGGTGGGGAGGTGGGTATAAGGTGATGAGCCGGGGCTGTGGGGTGAGAGGGTGGGGGACAGGGTGGGGAGGTGGGTATAAGGCGATGAGACGGGGCTGGGGGGTGAGAGGGTGGGGGACAGGTTGGGGAGGTGGGTATAAGGTGATGAGACGGGGCTGGGGGGTGAGAGGGTGGGGGACAGGGTGGGGAGGTGGGTATAAGGCGATGAGACGGGGCTGGGGGGTGAGAGGGTGGGGGACAGGGTGGGGAGGTGGGTATAAGGCGATGAGACGGGGCTGGGGGGTGAGAGGGTGGGGGACAGGGTGGGGAGGTGGGTATAAGGTGATGAGACGGGGCTGGGGGGTGAGAGGGTGAGTACGCTAGCGTTGGCAAATCACCAGCACCTGTTCTGATTTATTCCCAGCCAAACGATGGAAGCTAAAATGATTGGTTTAAATGTGCCCCTTGCTTCCCAATAATGCCCAGACTCCAAAGATCCAGAGATCTTTCCAAGGACAGGGCAACCTGGGGCACTAGTTTGGCCAGTGACGAGTTCCCCAGGAACAAATAGTGAAAAATAAACTCTACCACGTGTTGTGCAATGCATCTGCATCACATACTGACAGAAGCTGCCAATATAATGCTGATTGGTAACCCTTTATATTCCTCTATCTGTGCTCACTGAGGGTTAGATTAAAACTGCACCATTACAAGATGCACCCACAAGAGTGTGGGTCCGGATTGGATTTGAACTCAAACCGAGAAACCTCTCAGCTCAACAACTGCTCAGCATCCCCTCTCCCCACTCCCAAAGCCCTCCCAGGGCTGTACTGCTAAACTGGTTTTTGCAGCTCAGAGCTGGTGTGACGAGTCCCAGGAGCTGAGTTACTGTACTCGAGACGGGGAGAGAGCTGCAGTCAGTTACACAAACAAGACGGTCAAAGCCTGAGAATAGGCGAGGCATCCAGGAGGGCATCAAATATTCAGCAGCAACGAGGAGGAAAGGCTTGGGGGAAGGGTAGTGGACAGGAGAAAGATGATCTGACAGTCATCAAGAGGGATTATTGAAGCTCAGACAGGTGCAACGGCTGGGTGGAAAGGAGACTTTGTATTGGGGGAGAAATGGATTCTACATTGCTGATAGCAAATGACATTATTTGGCAGGTGAATACTAGAAACCCAACTGGGCTGTGGGCAGATACTGTTCCCTGACAGCTTTAAGTAGATGGAAATTAAGGCAAATGATGGTAGCGACACCAAATGCACAGCGCCGCGGGTGGCTCAGCTGGAGGAGGGAGGATGAGGAGGAGGAAGATTGGGAAACTTCCAGTGATCAGCAATACCACAGGCAGGTGTTTCTATGGCCACAGTGTGAGTGGAGGATGGTGTGCTGTCTCCCTGCTGTTAGGGTCAAGGATGTCGCTGAGCAGCTATCAGCGAGAAAGATATTGACGAGCAATTCTGCAGGGAGGTTACAGAGAGGTGTCACAATTAGAGTGTCCCGATAATTACAATGACTATATAATTCCCATAATATAAACTGGAATTAGAATATTGCAATGGGGATGAGGTTTTGACTGGAGGAGTTTTGACAGTGTGACTGGAGGATGGTGTGCTGTCTCCCTGCTGTTAGGGTCAAGGATGTCACTGAGCAGCTATCAGTGAGAAACCTGATCACAATCACCTGATGAAGGAGCGTCGCTCCGAAAGCTAGTGTGCTTCCAATTAAACCTGTTGGACTATAACCTGGTGTTGTGTGATTTTTAACTTTGTACACCCCAGTCCAACACCGGCATCTCCAAATCATCAGTGAGAAAGATATTGATGAGCAATTCTGCAGGGAGGTTACAGAGAGGTGCAGCAATTAGAATGTCCCGATAATTACAATGACTATATAATTCCCATAATATAAACTGGAATTGGAATCATGCAATGGGGATGAGGTTTTGAAGTGTGTTCAGGAGAATTAGACTCTTTTCAGTGTGGAAGCAGGCCATTCACTCCAGCAAGTCCATACCAACCCTCTGAAGAATATCCCACTCACTCCCAGCCCATCCCCTGTAACACTGCATTTCCCATGGCTGACCTACATATCCATGAATACTGTGGGCAATTTAGCATGTCCAACTCACTTAACCTGCATATCTTTGGACTGTGGGAGGAAACCGGAGCACCTGGAGGAAACCCACGCAGACACAGGGAGAACGTGCAAACTCCACACAGACAGTCGCCTGAGGCTGGAATCGAACCCAGGTCCCTGGCGCTGCGAGGCAGCACTGAGCCACTATGCCACCCTAGATCAACATATTTCTGGTCCAATAAGAAAGGAAGCATTGGTGGATCTATTTCTGGGGAATATGGTGAGACAAGTTGATCAATTAGAGGATCAATTTGGGAATAGTAATCATAACATCGCATGGTTTAAGTTAGCTATGGAAAAGCATGAAGAGAAAACAGGGGTAAAAATAATGAATTGGTGGAGAGTGCATTTTGGTCAGACCTGTCCCAGATAAATTGGAACCAAAGACGGTCAGATTAAACTGACGGAATAACGTGCTGACTTAATCAGGAGCTTGTTTTGATTCGGTCAGGATCCATTCCCGAAACGTAAGATAGAAACAAGCCATGGATTCCGGAATGAGAAAGGTGGTAATTAAACTGAAGTACATAAAGGGCTTGCATGACAAAAGTCAGCTTTATAACACAAAGAAGGTTCAGGGTTAAGAAGGAAAGTTCAAAGGGAAATGAGAGAAGCTGAGAGAAAGTATGAGAAGAACCAGGCAGCGAACATCAAACTGATTTCAAAATTCATAAGTAAGTAACTTACCTGAATCTTTGCAGAGTTAACAGAGAAGGTTGATGTGGGTAAAGCTGTTGATATGGTGTATTTGATCTTCCAAAAGTCATTATTGGCAATTCTGGGTTACACTAAGTCAATGGTTGTACTTACCAGGAATTGGTATTTGGAGGCATGCAGCTGACACAAGGATAGCTGCAGAAGTGTTTTCTGAAGATAACAGAACAAGAATGCAGACTGGTACAGGCAGACAGAAGTGACAGGACCAGAATTTTGCAAATGGAGTATAATGTGGGAAATTGGGAAGTTGTTCACTTGGGCAAAAAAAGTCAAATATTATTTAACCAGAGACCAATTGCACAATTCTGCTGTGCAGAGGGATCTAGGAGTTCTGGTGCACAAGTCATAAAAATTAGCGTGCAGGTACAACAGGTAATCAAGAAGGCGATTGATATGTTATCCTTCCTTACAAGAGGAGCTGAGCATAAACATAATTGGGCTGTCAACTAATTCATTATTATTCTGTTTTCTCTTCATTCTTCTAGAGCTAACTTAAACCATGTAATGTTATGATTACTGTTCCCAAATGCTTCAGTTATACAGGGCTGTCATTCTCCAGGTGGTAGAAGTTGTAGGTTTAGAAGGTGTGTCTTAATTGCTTGTCTGTGTAAACTGGCTCATCCAAAGCTGTGTTGCCTGCAGACCTGACTTGTCCACCTCAAAGTAGAGCTCCAGTACGACCATGACATTTGTTTCCAAGTTTCAGTGTATCTTTTTAACGAGTTTTTCTCTCAGACACCAAGTCTGCCTTTCCTTATTACCCCTGTAACCATTGACCTACATTACCTCCCAAACTGCCAACAGCCCCAATTTAAAATTCGCTTGCTGTTTGAATCCCTCGATGACTGTCCCCTCATCTGTACCAGCCTCAGTCCCAAACACCTGGCCTCCCTTGTCCATTTGTCTGCCTGGTCCTGCCTCAGAGTCCCTGGCCGATGGAAGGTCCTGATCCCAACCCTCCAGACTCCACTATTTGGAATCCTTCACTACATTTTTCTGTCTCCCCAATTTCACCCCCTTCCTTAGGAACATTGTTAAAATCCAGAATGCAGGAGGGACATACTGCAAAAAAACGGAGGCATAGTACAGAAAATGCAGGAGAAACTCAGCAGGTCTGGCAGCATCTATGGAGTCAAAAATGCTTCAGGCAAAACAGCCTTGATCAACTTGCAACATTAATTCTGTTTCTCCCAACCTGACACTGAGTACTTTACTTGCTTGGTCTTTTCAAATCTGAATTCCAAGTTTCTAATTGGAATCAATATCCTAGTGCTTTGTAACATTCCTTTTTACGGGAAAGGAGGTAAATAAATTGAAGTTGGTTTATAGGAATGATGTCGTGAAACTTGAAAGGGTTCAGAAAAGATTTACAAGGACGTTGCCAGGGTTGGAGGGTTTGAGCTACAGGGAGGGGCTGAACAGGCTGGGGCTGTTTTCCCTGGAGCGTTGGAAGCTGAGGGGTGACCTTATGTGGGGCATGGATAGGGTAAGTAGACAAGGTCTTTTCCCTGCGGAGGAGTCCAGAACTAGAGGGCATAGGTTTAGGGTGAGAGGGGAAAGATATAAAAGGGAGCTAAAGGACAATGTTTTCATGCTGAGGGTGGTACATGTATGGAATGAGCTGCTGGAGGAAGTGGTGGATGCTGGTAAAATTACACCATTTAAAAGGCATTTGGATGGGTATATGAATAGGTAGGGTTTGGAGGGATTTGGTACAAATGCTGAAAAATGGGACTAGATTAACTTAGGATATCTGGTTGGCATGGATGAGTTGGACTGAAGGGTCTGTTTCCGTGCTGTACATCTCTATGCCTTGTGTTTATATCATGTTTTATTACTACAAGGTGCATCGACTGTGTTGCATCAGAATGCCTCATCATTTTTCTCTCTTTTAATGCTTATTACAAAAAAAACATGCATTATGGCTCCTAATTCCTAGAGGTTCACAAAATATCATAGTTGCATACTCAAAATGTTGGAATTTCAATATGTTCCTTACGACCCTACATGATACATCACTACTCAGGTTACGAAAGTAGTAAGCAGTGAATGTGGCATCCTCAGTGCAGATTCCCATAACAACTGGTTCCAAATTCTTTACAAATTATAGAATAACATAGAAGTCTAGAAAAATAATATCAGCCATGCATTGCAAAGGTGATCTTTCATCACCGATTTTCATTTGCCTTTCAATAAAAGGGATAAAGTTGTCCTGAAACACACTCTAGGAGAAAGTGAGGTCTGCAAATGCTGGAGATCAGAGCTGAAAATGTGTTGCTGGAAAGGCGCAGCAGGTCAGGCAGCATCCAAGGAGCAGGAGAATCGATGTTTCGGGCATGAGCCCTTCTTGAAGAAGGGCTCATGCCCGAAACGTCGATTCTCCTGCTCCTTGGATGCTGCCTGACCTGCTGCGCCTTTCCAGCAACACGTTTTCAGCTCTGAAACACACTCTGCCCGCACACCACACTATCTGAACACTGAGCAAGAGTGTGACAGATGGTAGAGGCTGATACATGCATTCCTTAGCAACATCACAGTTGAACTTCTCAAATATATTTTTACATCGTTCCTTGTCACTTTTTTTTTCGCACAGTGTCGTTTTGCTATCCCTGCTGGGCTATTTCCTTGAGAAACGTACTGGCAAAAGCCTGTTTCTTCGACCGCTCTCGCCTCGACCTGCCTGACCAGAAAAGGATTAAAATCATCTCCAGGGGTG